>NW_022103920.1:65189291-65206122 GCF_000313985.2 Echinops telfairi
CCCCCCCCCCTTCTGGGCGCCACTGCACCCTCCTCCCTCCGGGCCTCTTGTGCGGCAGAGCAGGTCACTTAAAGTGTGCACTGTCCCTTCTCGGCGGTGCTCACACGCGTGATTTGATTCAGAAATAAGCCAGAGAGTACCGAGTGTCGGCGCTAGAGGTTCTCTGTGTTAAGGCGAAAGGTGGGTGGGGAGTTCTGCTCATCTCTCTCGCTTTAGCATTAAAAATCAATCCTTTCTGGACATCCGGATTTTGTGAATCCCAGCGGTATTCGGGGAGCAGAGAGCGGGCAGGCAGTGCTCCATCAACCCGCAGTTCTGAGAAGCCAGAGAAGTCTCTTCGAAAGGCAAGCCCTCCAGAAGAGAAACCACCTGGAGCCCGAGGGATCAGAAAGTGGATGACAGGAAGGAGGTTTGGAAGGTTTTGGTGCAAGGCCTTCCAGGTGTTCTCAGAGGTACTGCCGGCTAGCCTGGTTGGGTTTTCCAGGCGTGTGAAAAAAGGGGCCAACTTCCTCCGTCCACCGGAAGCCACTGAACTACCCAGGGTCCTGACGTCGGGATTGCACAATGCTTTCACATTTCCCTTCCCCAGGCAGCCAGCCCGCAGGCTTTCTCACTTTCAGAAGTTGCCAGACGTCCTTATCATGTCAAAACCCTTATAATCAACTGAGAAGTGGTGCGTGTGTGTTCACGCAGTTGTTTTGTGAGTGCCTGACATTCATCTAGAAAAATAGAAATACCTCTTCCTCTCCACCAATCACTGCAGAAAAGGTGGGGCGTGGGACTTAAAAACAAAGACAGAACTAACACCCCTTCGTTCCTTGAAGTAAACCGATCGTAATTAGCATAATTCGAATGGCAAGAACATTAAAATTGTGGTTGCTATAACTCGGAATTGACTCCATGGGAATGAGTTTGATTTTGGTTTCCAGGGCATTGAAGTAATCATGGTTGATAACCCCTCCCCCTTGGGTTTTCTTTTCTCTGAAGCTCACCGTTCCTGGTGTATTGCCCTCACGTTGGTACCTTCGTGGGTCAGAAGAGGTAGCGGGATCATTATCAGGACAGCACCATTCCTCCCACCATTTCCAGTTTTAAAGCTTTGTAATTAAACTCTGTGAGATAGATGTAACATACACCCAATGGAGAGCCCTTTTATTTATATTTATGTAGCATGCTGAGAAAGGAAAATTAAGGACATGTTTATGTTGAAGTAATAAGCTTGCTTTGATATTAACAGAAATGTTCTTTTAATTTACTTTTCTCAAGTCTAAAGGAATATCTCTGTGAGACTAGGCCTTACAGACTTGACTTTTTTAGGGGAGATCCCAATAAAATGAAAAAGACATTTATTAGCTTGCCTTAACTTAGAGGACAAAACACCAGGCTAAGCACTCAGAAGAAATGTATTCCAAGCTTAACACAGTTGCAGTATGATGCTGGAATTTGAGCAGAAAGAGCTGGCTGGAAAAAACAGCAGGATTCCGCATTTTTCTTCCTCCTTTGCCCTGAACCCATCACAACTCACTCATTTATATGTAGGAAAATGGAGCCATCTAGAGCCAACACAAAGACACCATGCTGTACACTGGCAGGACTTTTAATTAAATTAAAAATCACTGACAAAAAGGAAAGAGGCAGTTTTTCTTCTCTAAGATAGGGTTCTTATCAGAAAAAATTATGATAGAAAGGCTAGGAGAAAATTTCTTGACTTGGAAGAGTTTTTCTCATTTATAGACTAAACACACACACACACACATACACCCTGAGCAAAGAAAATCTGGATATATAACTGTACATCTACCTCTGCAGAATTTAATAGAAAACATTTGTGGGGAATTATATTGTCTTAAAAAATTCTTGCCTTTGAGATAAATCCTAACTTGGGTTTGGCAGTACCATTTCTTGAATGGAAATCTAGTACCTGGCCTGGCACTGCTATTCTGTTTATACTAGTATTTTCAGCTACACAATGAAACACATTTTGGAAAAGAGAAAGTAATGACTCCATAGCTGGAAATTTAGTCATGTATTTATACTTCAACTTCTCCAACTGAACTTTAGAAAATGATTTCTCTCCTTGTAACCTTGTAGCTGAATGTTATTAGAGGCCCACAGGTATATAAAACAGCTTATATAAAATTAATGGACTGCTTTACATTCACAATCTCTTACTGTTTGAAGTCCTTGTAAAATATTGTATCTATTTAAAATAGGAAGAATATAAAGTCCGGTTTGGTGTGCAATCAGTAGTTGTAAATGGTCTAGTGAAATATTTGATTGTTTTTGAATGAGTCTGACAATGTAATAGAAATTTGTGTGCTGATTTACCAGTCAGAAGGCTGCCTCTTCTTTTATGGGACTGACCAGTTTTGAAGTCGATCATAATATTCCCAGGTAATAGTTATGAAGGCGTCCTGGTGATACAATGAGTTAAGCATTGGGCTGCTAACCTAAAGGTTGTCAGTTCAAACCCACCAGCCACTCCTGGGGATAAAAATGAGAGTCTGCTTCCTTAAAGATTCCCAGACTCAAAATCCTGAGGACTCCGGCAGAGCCCTTATGAGTCAGAATTGACTTGCTAGCAGTGTTTCTTTTTGTTTTTGTTTAATATTTAAGAACATACTCTTAGGGAAGATACATTTAAAAAACCTAAATGACTTGCCAGGTTATAAAGAGATCGATGAGTTATTACATGTGGAAGACAGAAAGGAAGGAATGGAGGTGGGAGGACAGGAGAAAAATGTCTTCAACATTGCTTTATCATTTTGTTTTAAATGATCAACAATGTATTTATTGGGTTTATATGATATCCATGTTTTCCCTAAATGTTAGACAAACCATGAAAAAAAACTAGACATCTTTCTTCTTTCTTCTTCCTCCAAACATATGTTAAAACTGTGTTTTCTCATTTATTCCATCACTTGGTTTATAGATCTCTAAGAAATGCCACAAACTCTACTATGGCTTTCTTTTTTCCTTACTGTTCATTTTTAATGGGGAATATAACTTCCTTTCCCCCTTTACATTAGTGGATTGAGAATTATACAGAGTTAAAAAGCATGGTGACATTCTCAAAACCTGTTATATTTTCCCCCATGCCACAACAAAGTTATCCAAAACAATCATACTACATTTTGCACAACACCCCCCACCCCACCAATGACCAGTATACAAGTGTGTTAACCTATCTTGTAAAAGTGAAAGAATGCTGCGACTTACCAACTGGCTACTTACATTTCTATCCAACATTGCATGAAATACGTCTTAAAACTGTGAATTGAGTTCATTGATACTCATTAAACTTTTAGTCTGAGGAGTTTTCAAGGAAAGCGCTAATTCTAGCATCTACTTGCCGAATGGCGGGTTGTGATTTGTGGTTGGAGCAGCTGTGCTGTTGGTAGCAAGGCTGTTTACATAAGTTTTGAAATTGAAAATATGAAACACCTTCACTCATAGATCTTTTCTAGTTATTTGTGGTACAGTTTCTTGTAACAAGGCACAGCCAGAATTAAATGCAGAAAAAGATGCAGACTACTGCATGTGCAAGGACCTTATTCACAGGAGATCAGTGTACTATTTCTCTGATCTGGTAGTGAGAGTTAATTGCTATTGATGTCGAGATTTTGCAGAACATGGCAGAGTTTTTGCCTCTTTCATAAGACCTATATGATTGAATGATGAGTGCCTCATGTTAGATTCTCAATCTTATTTCTTTGGATTTAACAAGTCAGAATTATGAACAGTTGCACAAAAGAGGCAGACTGTCTCCAGCCACTATCGAATGCAGATCTGGCATTAGTGCGTGTGAGCTGAGCCACCACTTTTGGATCTGCCGTTCTGATCTCAGACTGAGAATACATGGTCGGAAGTGCAGAAGTTTGAAAAATGAAGATTTTTCCCTGAGATGTTTAATCCTGTCTTGAATTCTTGACTGAGATTCTTCACAATTACAATGGCTCAAATTTGTGTGTGTGGCCATATGGATTTGTACACCATATATATATATGCCATTATACTTGTAATATATATATACCTATGCCATCTGTCCCTGGTTTCCAGTTTAAATGGTGAAGAGAGTGACAGGCTAGAAAGGCAAAGTCACATACTTAAAGCATAGCTGACATCTTCCCAAGGCCAAACCACCCAGCTCCCAGCCAGGAGGATCCCATCACTGCCCCTTGCCAATGTCAATAATGAATTCACAGTAAAAACGTAAAAGTGATGGGGCAAAAGTTATGGATTTAGTGGCTCTAATAAGGACCTCATTTCAGGTGAAAACAATCTCTCTTTCATCATCCCAGGAACTCTCTCTCTCAGATCCCTCACTTTATTCCTGATGGGAAGCAGCACTGAAATGAACTGGGTCAGAGAACAAAGGGATACTAGTGGTATAAAGCATTCTCCTAATTGTGTGACCTTGGGCAAGCCTTTGACCCTCCAACACCCTCAATTTCCTTAGCTGTAAAGTGGAACGGATGATGGCTCTTTAGAGTTATTAATGAAAATTTACTGGGTTCGTATGTTATAAAGAGCTTAAAGAATGCTCAGCAATTATAAACTGCTAGGGAAAACAAAAGTCTTGGTACCATTTAGAAAGAGAGGTTTCTGGACGAGGCTCCCAGGTTTTCTCAGCAGAGCTTTTTAGGGATGCCACAGAGGGCTAATTCTGTGTCATTCTAGTTTTTGTTCCTTCTTGCAGCTAGTGGACAGATACACAGTTGTCAGAGACTTCCCGGAAAATCATATGTATTTAGAGTGGATAGTGACCAATATGCTTAAAAGTCAGGAGAACATGGCTGTCCCTATACCACTCGTCAACTATTACAGAAATTAAAAGCCAAGTTACCCACAGGCCTAATGCACAGATTGCCTAATCGAAAGAAGAATCCCTGTGTTGTTTTAGCTTCAGTTTGCAAGTGCTATGGACATTTACTAAGATCTGACTTTAAATATCAACTACTTAATGGGTGAAATAAAACCACCTCCCCCCTAAAAACAAAAACAAAGCCAAAAAAACCCCAAACTCATTGCCATAGAGTTGATTCCAATTCATAGTAACCTTACAGGTTAGGGTAGAACTGCCTCTGTTAGTTTCTGCGATTGCAGCTCTTTAGGGAGTAGAAATACTCACCTTTCTCCACTGGAGTGGCTAACTGCTTCAAACTGCTGAACTTATAGTTAGAAGCCCAAAGTGAAATCCAATATGCTGCCAGGGCTCATTTTGTGAGTAGTATTTGTTTTTAATTACTTTTCTTTTACTGCTTCAACTTATCTTAAGATTTGTACAATATTTAAATCTTTTAACCAAGAGGGTCTTTAAGTCCAAGGATCTTCAACCAAGGCACAGAGCCTGAAGTCCATTGTACTAAAATGGAAGAATTTGGTGGGATGAGAGCCACAGCATCCCTTTCATATAATTTCATATAATTGTATCGTTTTCATATAATTTCTAAAGTGCTCCTTGTAGGCCATCTCTTGTTGGCATTGGCCTGGATATCCTGTATAGAAGCACCATTTTCTGCCTTGGATTTGATATGAGAGTGGAGAACGTGTGGTACAAGGGACAGAACACTTTGCCCGCCCCTCTATACCTAGGCACTGTGGCAGGATTTGGGCAAGGCATTTTTCATTCAATATTCTCAACAGTCTATGAGCTAGGCACTATTACTATGAGTATGATTATTATGAACATATTCATATGCCCATCCTAGCTTTGCCATTCATAATACCTCTCTTTATTGATAAAGAAGTTGAGGCATTGAGAGTAGGAATGTCTGGTTAGTGGCAAGATTCTAACTCAAGCAGTCTTATTTTTGAGCCAGTGCCTTAAATCAGTGCACTATATTACATAAATGTGAGTGTTAAATGTATGTGTGTGTGTGTGTGTGTGCACCTACATGCTTGCCTGAAGATGAAGGCATACAATGGAGGGAGAGAAGGAGTCATATTTTCGACTTTGAAGATTAATTCTTTTTTACCCCTCTCTGAGTGAACTTCATTTGTGCACAAAACTATTGTTGCTGGTGCTGTTGGTTTGATAGTTCTATTGGTTGATTTGATAGTTTTGTTGGTTTGATGGTTCTATTGGTTGGTTTGGTAGTTCTGGTTTGATAGTGCTGTTGGTTTGATAGTTCTATTGGTTAGTTTGATAGTTTTGTTGGTTTGATGGTTCTATTGGTTGGTTTGGTAGTTCTGGTTTGATAGTTTTGTTGGTTTGATGGTCCTATTGGTTGGTTTGATAGTTCTGGTTTGATAGTTTTGTTGGTTTGATAGTTCTATTGGTTGGTTTGGTAGTTCTGGTTTGATAGTGCTGTTGGTTTGATAGTTCTATTGGATGCAGTTTGAACCTTTGAGTAGCTCTCCATCAAAGGGGGATCCAAGGTTGACAAGTGTACTGATGATTCTGACTCCAGTTTCTGCTGATGGCATTTGGGACACAGTCTCTTTAGGAAGTCTGCATCTATTGACTTGACAAATATGAAAAATGATCCCTGGGCCTCAGGATAAGGTAGTATGTAGGACATAAAGCACTGTCCTCACAATTCAAAAAGATCCACCACATCTGTATCTTTTCTTTTCTTTTTTTAAAGTTTATTTTATTTATTTTTAATAGTTTTATTAGGGACTCATACAACTCTTATCTAACATATCACACACATGGTTTTGAATTTTACTTGCCATGTCTGTGCAGAAGATGGTGGGGCAAGGAGAGTTTATTTGTAAGTGAGGAACATGTGCATGCGTTATAAGTTCTAATTTTTCCTATGGTATTTATCTCATAAGTTCTGTCTTGCTGACAGCTAGCTTATCAGATATAAAAGGTAGATACAAATCTACATCCTTGGAGAATGGTGCAAACTAAGAAACTCAAAAAACAAAACAGAAAAACTAGTTGGTTTAATACCCTATAGTAAAAATAGGCTACAACATTTAGCTATTTTAACAGAAGAGTCCCTGTCTTATGCTGGATGTGTGATGTAAACATAAAGTAGAGCAATGCCCATAAATATTTTATAAAATTAGACTAGAATGGATTTAGGATTTTTTTCTGTGTCTGATCCGAGATACTGCTGCCCAAGTGGGAGCCTTTGTTGAGAGATGAGTGAGGGGGAGAGGGCTCTGTCAGGTGGAGAAGAAACTGACTTCATTTCAGTCATGTACTACATTTGACCTTGGGAACACTTAGTTATGCCTTGGGGCAAAAATTAAATGTTCCATTTTGCAGCAGTATCATCTTTCACCTTTATGTGGATTTAAAAATGTAAATAAAATTGCTTTCTGTAAATGGTATACATGAAGGTCATATTCACATTCTCCACCAGAATTCAAAATGCCATCTGACCCATCATTGGCTCAATAGATAATAATGTATTCTATTAGTTTCTAGTAATCTACTTTTTAAGCATTTTATGACCCAGTATTTTTATACCTAGTTCCTAGTTTGTGAAATAAGAAATCAGAAATACAGCTTTCATTACTTCCTTTTAGATTTATTTATAGAATGTGTGCTTTCAACTTTGAACTTTTTAAAATGCCAAATCGTCCCCGAATATATTTCCTTAGTTATAAAAGTTGTCCAGCTGAATGTCTGCAGCGAGGGGAGAATGTGCTTCTGAGAGATTTTGAGGGCGGTAGCCTTTCCCAGTGATCGTGCATGTGCCTTTGCTTATTACGTTCCTTGCAGATCAGCCAGGAAACAGAGTTTGGGAGCCCCCATAGCAGAGTGCAGTCAACGGATTTAGAAAGTAAAAACAGCTCCTCTCTTTGACAGAGGCGGGTATTTGAATTCCATTCATTTTGATTTGGATAATAAGACTCTGATAGATCCTTATATTTAATTGCAATGGCTTTGATCGTTCATGGCTTTTGATTGCTTCTTCTAGAGGCACCTGTCAGCCGTTTCTGATGCACAGATGGCTTTAGCAGCAGCAGTGCAAGTTCCTCTTCCTTACTAACCTTGAACTCCTATTCTTGTGAGGAGAGGGCCCACATTATTCCAAGATTTTTCTGTTTGTGGAAGATTAGTTCATTGAATAATGACTACAGTGCACTATGCTTCAAAAGTTGGTAGACTGTTTTTGATAGTGAAATGTGTTAGTCCTCTCTCTGAGTAGATGTGTGAAGAAAATTTAGTGACCAAGTTCATATCAATCAGCTAAAACTACATCCCTGTTTCCCGTGGATGGTCCTATTTTATTCGAGTACTTTTTGTCCTGGAGGAGTTATCAAAATGACCTTTCTTATTTTCAACAAGTATTCTGATTTGGGTGATAAATTCTACGGTCATGCTACTTATGACTCAATGTTTTGAGAAATTTCTGATGCTGAATAAGACTGTTGCATAAGGAAAGAAGTGGATTCCTTTCCTTTCTCTCTCTTCCACACCCCCTTTCCTGTTAGCCCTTCACAGCCCTTGTGGACTGTGATCTTCTCACTATAGTCCGCTTCCTGGGTCATACCCCAGATTCTTGTCTTTTAAAGTCTGCTAGGGAGAAAATTGGCTGACTACCCAATTTTGCCAGTAGGTCCGGCTCCCCCTATTGAGTGGCATCAGCCTATTAAAATTGCCCATGTTCAGGAACTGGACTTTGTCAGTGCTTCCAGACTTGACAGACACTCAAAAAGTGGATTCCTTCTAACCCGAATACCATTTTGATTGACCTTTCTCTGCTAGGATAATACCTGAAACACTATTCAGAACATTTTCATGTTTAATATCAGGGTTCTAGAGAGTTCAATTAGTAACAAAAAGTTGGTTGGTGCAAATATGTTGGAGGGAAAAAAAGAAGGAAACCTGGTATTATTTCTTAAGAGGCCATGGGAAACCCAAGGCAGGTGAAAGTTCTTTTTCCTGAGTGGGCTACCACGCATCATCTTATCCTTTTCACTCTGTCCCAGGTTTCTGTGCTGACAAATCCACCTCATCTTGTTGATGCACGTTTCTCCAAAGTGCCTTTGATGCTGATAAAACTTCCAACATTTACTTCTGTGGGCCTACCAAATCCTCTATTTCCATTTTCTGTTGGTTGAATTAGCTACCCTGAGAACTCCCACCCCGACCCCATCTTACTATCTTGGTTCTTGATGGACTATAATCTCACTAATGCTTCTTGATTCTCCAACACGTTGTTTAATTTCATGGTGATCTTGAATATCACGTTTCAACTCAGGAGGTATTCATGATAGGGAATTCAGGTGGTTCACTGAGGCCCCTAAGCTAAGCCATCTGAGGCTGAGGTGAGAAGAGGAAGAAGAAAGCAGTGCCCATATTGCCCATGACTCTATTGAAATAGTTGTTTTACTAGTAGGCACCTGGTAGACATGTCTTGGCTTTTCCAAATTCTTAGAACTATAGATATTGGTACTTGGAAACATTAAAGAGATTGGAAGGTGGTTGGCAAAAGGCATTGATGGTAGAATCACTTCACAAATGCGCAGGTGAAAATTAACTGGCTCCTCCTTGGTAGGCAGTATTAATGCTTTTTCTTACAGCTCAAGAGATGCATACATTAGACTAGTTTGTTTTTTGGGGGAAATTTCAGCAAGAATTTTATCCCAGCACTCCATAATTTTTGTAGGCCTCTAGCAAGGGCAAAGTTAGTATGGTAACTCACCAGAAACTTCATTCTAGTCTGGACAATGGTTTTAAAGATAGAAAGCATCAAAATTTTTTTCAAACATGGTTTGTTCTTTCTGCAAAATTAAGAGGAGAGAGGGAGAGGCTGAAGCAAAGAAGGAGGGCAGGAGGGCTAAGGTGAACCATAAGGCAAGGGCAAGACTCTGAACTTACCGTATAGACTTATGTATAAGCCGACCTGACTTATCAGCCGAGGCACCTAATTTTTACCACATCAACTGCATAAAAAATGTGCAGAAAAAGTATTACTTTATCACAAAACCCATCATAAGAATTACCCTGGCCAATTGAGCTGAACTATTAACATGGCTTTTAGTTACTCAATATCTGAAATTTATCCTAAAACTTTTAATCAGTAGAAAAGTGACACAAATAAACAAACAACCTCTAAATCCCACAGTTAGCAACACTGTTTAAGGTTTTCTGGAGATCCCCTCACTAGTTACCAAGATAACGGCATATCCAAACCAGGGCATTTTTGCAGTGGTATTTTTAAAAAGGTTGTAAACAAGAAAATAGTATCTTAATCAAGAGCTGTAAAGAATCATTTGCTTTAAGAAAATCAAAGTGTTGTATTTATTAAATTGCTGGAGCTGATCAATATCTTGAAGTAAGTTGTAATTGCTGTGAAGACTGTAATGGTATTGATACTAGTGAATTCCACAAGTACATAATTCTTCTAACATATGCTTTACACATAATGGTTTTTAAAAGTTTGTTCAATTGCATTTTGAAAGTGCAGAGCAGAAAGCTCTCTCTGGGAGCCGCAGGATTGCCGGGGCACTACGGACTACGGGCACAGCAATAGAGGGTTCTCTGTGGCATGGCTGTTCAGGCTTTACAGGGGAAGGCCCATCTTAATTGCCACCGAGGCTAGTACAGAGCACTTCCTTACACACAGCTCCAAGCCTCTGCTTCTTCCCTTTCTTTGGCTTTTCATGACTGGGAAAAGGGTAGAATTAAGGCCACTCACAAAAGAGATGTATGAGATCTTCTGATGATAAATGTTTGGGTCACTAGTGGCTCCTGCTGATTAGTACCACATCTTCTCTCCTCCTCTGCCCATGATTTATTCAAAATTATAAACACATGGAGGAGGAAAACTTGATTCTAGAGGAAGGAACAGTGATGGTCCCTGGTGGTGGTAGAAAAGGTGACACTTACACCGCCGTCCCAACATTGAAACCCACATTCACATCTCTATTGGGTCATATGTAACTTTCTGTGAGCCGTGTTTCCCTCTCTTCTTGGAGGTTACACAGCTAGATAGCCATCTTTCCAAAGAGGCACTGTATTAAATTGATGTGTTTGGTGAGCTGTGTTTCAGAGATGAGGAGCAGAGATATAAAAAGATTGTATAGAATTTTGTTTTCATTTGGCAAATGCAAAGGATACAAGGACATTAAAAAATACCCAAACAAACCAAAACACCTAGAGTCCAAAAGTATAACTTAGGCTACTGACATTATCCTTTGAATAGTTACATACCATGCATTAAAGCGTGATCAGAAAGGCTGTGTATTTGTGTTATACGTCATCCCGGGTAACCTTACCACATGCCATTATGAATCTCGCGTAAATCAACAAATCATTTCATAAACTGCATGGTTAGTGTTCTTACATGTAAAGTCAATAAAAGGAGACTAAAGCTGTGTTTGCAGAGCAGTTGTATAAGGCTGAAAAAAACGAATCGACTTTAAAGAGAAAGCAACAACAAATAAAGTACACTGCCATTGAGTTGATTCTGGCCGAAAGCAGCATTAGAGTAGAACTTTGAATCGTCTAGCGTAGAATTACCTCACAGGATTTCAAAGCTGTAATCTTTACTGAAACAGGCCCACATCTTTCTCCTGCAGAGCAGTTGGTGAATTTGAACCAATCTCTCCTTTGCAGCTGAGCATTTTAACCATGGCGCACTCAGGGCCCTTTGAATTATCTCAAACCAAAACTCACTGCCATGGATTGATTCCAACACACAATGACCCTGTGGGGGCTTCTGAGGCTGTACATCATTATAGGATCAGAAAGCCTCATCTTTCCCTGGCAGAGCAGGTGGTGGTCGAACTGCTGACCTCACAGTTAGCTAGCATCCCAGCTGTATGCCACCATAACACCATTGAATTGGTTCTTGCTCGACTCTCACTCACTGCTGAGTCAATGATGACCCGTAGCGACCCTATAGGACAGAGTAAAACTGCTCTGTAACTCTTTATCGCAATAGGAGGCACCATCTTCCTCTCTTGGAGAAGCTGGTGGTTTCAAACTGCTAAACTCACAGCCCAACATGTAATCACGAGGCCACCAGAGCACCTCAAAGGTACCTGAAATGAAAGGCAAACTCATTGCTGCTTTAAAAGACTCATCCAGAGACTTTAATAAGCTTGTGTACTACCCTATTTGAGAAGAAAATGGATGTGTATTGTGTCCTGCTGAGTGATTTCTGGCCCTATTTCCCTTTGTGTGGAAAAGGAAATGAGTGGATCTTTTATGGAAATCAGTGTTGTCACATCTTCAGCAGAAGGGTGAAAGGTAAGGCTTGATTTCCAAGCCTGGGCATTTCAGCTCACAACCAGGACAGACTTCCCTCTTTCTGTACACCATCTGCACGGTTTGGGTTGTCCTGACTGTCCAGAGAGAATGACGCTTCCTGGAGAGAGCAGAATTCCAGCAATGGCCCAGGCCTGGAATTTTCATCTTCACAAGCTATTTGTGAGCAAAAGTTAGGAGAAAATTGCTCGCTGCTTACAGGATCCACTCTTTGTCCCTTCTTCAACAGGGTTGGGCCAATATTCAGGATCCGATGCTGTTGGAAGACATCAGTCTATACAATATTAAGTGAGACGTTACAATGCCTATTGGTGTGCTTGTCACGTGTCCAAACCAAAGGTGAACTAGCAGGACTTCCTTGCCATGGATCCTAAGGACTAGTTCTTTGCCAGTCATTTATTTTCTAGCCCTTACAGGGGAAAAATGGAATATAAATCTTTGGAAAGGTACATATTATTCTCATAAGGTTACCAGGTACTTTTCTATATGTAATCTGCACTCTGAAGTGGAAAAGGGGCTGGCTAAGCTAGGGATGGACAACTCTTTTGACGAGCGGTAAAGCTGAGTGATAGTTAAATGTCTTACTTGCGTCAACTTTTAAGAGTTGGAATTAAAACTCAAGCCTACTGACTTCCATATTGCCAGCTGGAGTGATTAAGATCCCAAGATTCATTCACATGATTTTACAACCTTACCCCTCTCTGGCCTACGGAGCTACATAAGAGTGAAAGGTTGATACATTGCTAAGGATGATCTTGCATAAGAACACACCTGGGAGATAAATAATTGTAAGGGAGAGAAATAATATTGGTTCATTTTGGTAGTGTATGGTTAAATAAATCATTTATCCTTGACTTAGAGATAATAGGTAATAAATATATGCTGTAATTGTTCACCAATATTACATAATTCCTGGGTTGTTGTAGTTTGTATCATCTCCCCATCTCTTTAGAATTCACAGAGGCTTTGGGACCTTGGGCATTGGGTCCAATGCCTGTATTTGCTCAGCATGTGACAAAAATGATGAATGGACTTGCAGGTTCAAGGAAACAGAGGTCTTATTGGAATGACATCTGCTTCCCTCACAGGCCAGACATGACATATCGAGAATCAGTGTATCATGGTGGAAGCGGCATGCCACAGACTTGAAAAATACAACTTTTAAAATAATCTATTTGATTTTGGGTAGAAAACCCAAACCAAAATTAGTCATTTTTCTATTATTCATCACTTTGCTCATCCAAATTTTAAGGCTATATTAAAATAGTTGTAAAAGGAAACAAAATTTTGATTTTATGAAATTCATAATTTAAGCTAAGCTACTCTTCTTGCATTTACTCACTTGTAAGATCCAGGTTGGTGAAAGAAAAGAAAAATTTGCTTTTGAATTGTATTTTTAACTTATTTCTTTGCCAATGAGTTCTACCTCTCCATCCCTACCACTACCCAATAAAAACTTTAGCTCTGAAAATCTAACCATATTATGTATTGAAAACGTCAGAATGATGGAATACTTCCAAACGCTGAACTGCACATCTAGAACGGAGAGGCTCTTATTTTCATAAAGCTCAATCAAATCTTCATGCTGAACAGATGGGCTTTTAAAAAGCACAATGTGGGAACAACAGGTCCTTCACCCTTTAAAGTAGCTTTTAAAATTCCTTAGCAGTGGAAAAGGTACAACCTCTTTGGTTCTCCACCCAAGTTCTGGCGGCATTCGAGAAATTTCTTTGCTCAGCCACCATTGTACAAGAGCAGGCAACTGAGGTGAATGGAAATAAGTCTCTATTCTACTGATTTAAGTAATTTTATTTCCTCAGGCAGGTCTAGAGTCTTTTTCTAAACGAGGTGGCAAGGAGTAGGAGAGAGAGAGAAATAATTCAGAGGTCCATTCTGTGGTTGGCCTATCCTGGGTTAGATTTGAGACACCGATGGAGAAAGTTTTCCAAGCTCTGCAGCAAAGAGTCATGGCCACTATGAGAACTCAGCCTGGAGGCCTACATCCTTAACACAGCTAGTTGAACAACCAAGAGTCTAGTTCTACACCATTTTCTCCCCCATTGCTAGGATGCTTTCCAATGCCCTAAATTGCTCTTAGTTTTTTCAAAAACAGTTGAAAGAAACCTGAAAAGCAGGTAGGCTAATTTTATTGGTCCATTAGGTCTCATAGCTCCTGGCAGTCTCCTCATTGTTCATACTTATATTTCCTTGGCATTCTCCCTGGATGGAGGGCTCAGTGAGGGGCCACATGAAGCGCTTGCACGTTTATCCTGTGCTGCTCAGCCTTTTGGCAAAGGCTAGAAACAGGCTATTTTCTCTCAGTGCGTTTCCAGGTAGGCACTTTTTTCATCTTTGTTGTCATTGATGAGAATAATTAAAAAATTGAAGCAATAAGTAATTTAAGAATTGTTCAGACCTATTTCTTAATGATCTAATATAATAGCCAAGGCGTCGAGCCATTCACGTAGGTAAGGTCAGCCAGTGAGTCAAATACTAGAACCAGGTTCCCAGAAGAATTTCAAATGACATAAAAAACTTCAAGTTTTTATTTAAATCCTTGAGATCTTAATAACAGTTTTATACTTAAAAATTATGAAAATAGGTACTGGCTCACAAAACAGTACAGTGGCACTACCCCATTCCAGTTCCCTGTGATTGCGGGTACTCTGCCCTTGCTCTGTGTCTTCCACGTCTGTTGAATGGTGCTGATGTGAAACAATGAACAAGGGTGCTACAGAGGACATGGAGTAACTTTTACTTTAAGGCTTATTGGCTTGAGCAATGGGGGGTGAGGGTGGGGAGGAGGAATAGATGAAGAATTGAAGACCTCTGTCTTCATGCTGATCACAGGGGTGGCCCAGGACGGGCAGTGTTTTGTTCTATTGTGCCTGGGGCTGCCATGAGATGGGGGCTGACTTGATGGCAAATCAGATGTAAAGTGATGACTGGGATTTGCCGAACTCGTTAATGTTTTTGTTGTGTGCTGTATAGTGAAATCTGACTCATTCTCATATTGAGCTTTAAGGACAGAGTATAACTTCCCTATGACGTTTTCTAGGTTGAACTTTTTAAGGGAACAGGTTGCCGGAGGAACTGGTGGGCTTGGAGAGTAATCATTGTACTACAAGGGCTCCTTCCATAGTTAATGTGGTTCAAAACTCACTCACGGCCATAGAGTTGATTCTGACTTGTAGAAACCCATAGGGCAGCGAGAACTGCCCTGTGAATTTCAGAGACTGTAACTTTTTATGGGAATAGAAAGTCTCATCTTTTTCCTCCAGAGTACCTGGTGGTTTTG
This sequence comes from Echinops telfairi, assembly GCF_000313985.2. NCBI lineage: Eukaryota > Metazoa > Chordata > Mammalia > Afrosoricida > Tenrecidae > Echinops > Echinops telfairi. Next base: position 65,204,774 of record NW_022103920.1, read on the forward strand.
AACTATTCACCTTGAAATTAGCACCCCAATGGATAACCCACTATGCCAGCAGGGCTCCTGTCAATATTGTTGCTAGGTGCTATCAAGTTGGTTCTGATTTACAGAGATCCTCTGTGTAACAGCAGGAAACACAATAGGTCCTGTATCTTCCTCACAATTGGTTTATGTTTGAGCTGATGGTTGAAGCCACTGCGCCTCTCCATCTTGTTGAGGATCTCTCTCTTCTCTGGCCCTCGACTAAGCATGATGTCCTTCTCCAGGGATGGGTCTTTCTTGGTAACATGTTCGAAGTATGTGAGATGAAGTCTCACGATCTTTATTTCTGAAGAGCCTTCTGGCTGAGCTTTTTATTCTTTCCCTGGAAATCCATGGCATATTCAAAATTCCTTGTCAACACCCTAATTCATATTCATCAATATTTTAGTCTTCCTTATTTATTGCCTAGGTTTCATATGCATATGGGGCAATTGAAAATAGAAGGTCATTTGCACCTTAGTCCTCAAAGTGACATCTTTGCTATGTAATAGGATTGTTACAAAGAATAAACTGTAATGAGTGAGTGAGCAGAGGAGATGACAGAAGAGGAACGGGAGATAGAGCTATAATAGTTTAGTGAAACATTGCATATTGATCCAGGTGTGTCACAGGCTTTTCAAGACCAAACTTTTCAGAGGAGATCACCTGACTTTAGTCTCAGGTGTCTCTGGGTGGTCTCATACTTCTGGTTAGCAGCCAATCATGCTATTTGCACCAACCATAATATTGGTAGAAAGACCACTTTATACAGCTATTTGAAAAGATTCCCTCTGTTAAGGAAATGGAATTTGGAGAATGGTGACATAGCAAAAAGTACCCTTTGTTCCCTTAAACTAAATGTTAAAAGTAATTATGGTCTTGGGCTATTCTTTTTTTTTGGGCTATTCTTTTTTTTTTAATGCTTTTATTGGGGGCTCTTGCATCTCTTATCACAATCCATACATTCATCCATTGTGTCAAGCACATTTGCACGTATGCTGCCCTCATCATTTCCAAAGCATTTTCTTTCTACTGGAGAGCCCTTGATATCTGCTCTTCATTTTCCCCCTCCCCACCCCACCCTCCCTCCTCATGAACCTTTGATAGGTTATAGATGATTATTTTCATATCTTATATTATTCCCTGTCACCCTTCACCCACTATTCTGTTGTTCGTCCCCCTGGGAGGGGGGTTATAGATTGATCCTTGTGATCCAGTCCCCTTTTCTCCCCCCACCTTCCCCTTAGCCTCCTGGTATTGCTGTTCTCATGGTTGACCCTGAGGGGTTATCTATCTGGATTCCCTGTGTTGCGGGCTCTTATCTGTAGCAGTGT
>NW_022103920.1:65206828-65209357 GCF_000313985.2 Echinops telfairi
ATTTAGTATTTTCCTGGCAAAGTGGTTAATGAAGACATAAAATTCTTCATTTTTACCTGAATTCTAGACAAAGTGATATGAGAAAAGGATAATTAATTTTATCACGTGAATACTCTACTGGATTTTACAAACTAAATCTAAGTATCTCTCACAAAAAATTTGGAGATGTGACAAACCAATTTATATTCCATTAATTTAACTATATTTAGGCAGAATCATGGATTTCTGTAATAAAACACAAAATTAATTAAATTACCCAATAGTATAATTACAGTTTCATCAACAGTGAAAACAACTTTGTGTGCCAGAGTTTTGAGATATTAAACTGCACTTGCAGTTTATATTTGGGAGACTGTGTAAATATGTTTGGCCTTGCCATTTTCTTCCTTCCAGAAATACTAATACAAATCGAAATAGTTTAATTGTTTTAGTGACTATAAGAAAAATATTTCAATCAGTTGAGTTGATTTTGACTCATGACCCCCCAGCTGTGTCAGAATAGCACAGTGGTCCATAGGACTTCTGATGACTGATTTTTGAGAATTTTATCACCAGTTCTGTCTTCGTTGGTGTCTCTATTGTTGTTGTTGTAGTTAGGTGCCATCAAGTTGTTTCTTACTCACAGTGACCATATGTATAAGAGAACAAAACACTGCCCAGACCTGCACCATCCTCACAATTGTTATGTTTAATCCAATTGTTGCAATGACTTTGTCTTCGTTTTGTTGAGAATTGAGTTAGTTAATTGTGCCAGCCTGGCCCATAATCCCATGTGGGGCTACTTGAAAGGTGGAGGGATAAATGGGTGGTGAGCCTTGCCTTTCTAGTTCTCGGGTCTCTTGTGATGGTTGCACTGGGTGCAGCTGCCTTAGCAGTTCCCTGCTTCAGCTTGCAAGATTGACTTTCTACGAGACATCCCCAAGGAGAAGCCACATGGACCTATCCTGATGCAGCCCTGGGTGCTGGAGCAGCCATGTGGAGACCCCTGCTAGTGCTGAGATGCTTGTTTGTTCACTGACTCAGCTTTCCTCCTGCAGTTGGCATCATTGCCTCTGTTTTGTGAGGTGGAGGACTTTGTGGACTGGTGTTGGGTTAATGGGTTAATGTTGGACTTGTGGGCTTGGGCAGCATTGGGTTGGGATGTTTTCGTGATGCACATTTTCTTTACATAAAACTCTCTCTTATACATGAGTTGCTGTGGATTTGTTTCTCCAAAGTACCTAGACTAATACAAGAATCTTCTTCTTTTTTAATAGTCCCTCTAATTTACCAAGCATGATGTCCTTTCCCAGGGACTGGTTTCTCCTGATAACATGTCCAAAGTATATGAAACCAAGTCTTGCCATATCCCTGCTTCTAAGGAGCATTCTGGCTGTACTTCTTCCAAGACAGATCTGTTTATTCATGGTACTTTCAATATTCTTCAGAAGAATTCAAATGCATCGATTTCTCTTTGGTCTTCCTTATTCAATGTCCAACTTTCACATGCATAGGAGGTGATTGAAAATAAAATGGCTTGGGTCAAGAGAACCTTTGTCCTCAAAGTAACATCCATGCTTTTCAACACTTATGCAGCAGATCGACCCACTGCAACGCATTGTTTAATCTCTTGAGTGCTGCTTCCGGGAACATTGATTGTGGATGAGCATCTAGGTGGTCTCAAACCTCCAATCTTTTGGTTAACTGGTGAGCATGTAAGCTACCTGCACACTTGGATTCTACAAACAATATATGTTATTGTTATAAATAATTTTATAGGAAAATTCTACACAGATATTCCTACTCAAATACCACTTAACACAAACTGTATCATACTTTACAAGTTGTTAAGAACTTATATGTAATAGATTCTTGCCATATCAAGTCAATAAATAGAGTTCAACATTTTTTAAGAGTGCTTGTAATGACTACATTGCATTATCATCTGTGTATATTCCATTATTTGTCTAATAAAAACTGGTTTCTGCCAAGCACTTACAAATAATTTATTTAATCTACAGAACAATCTTATCACATAGGTACTATTATTATCATCATCTTATAGAAGAAGAAGCTTAGGTACAAATAGGGCCAGTAACTTAGCAAAGTAATACCGCACTTAAATGGCAACTGTGAGATTCAAATGCAGGAAGTCTGGCTCCAAAGACTATGCTTTGCTTCTTCTATTCCTCTATTAATAGATATTTACATTATTGTCACTTAGACAAAAATGAAATGAGTGTCTTTGTGTTGTCTTCTGATGTTCCTTTCTATATTTTTCTCACGGTGTTATTTTCTCTGAATAATTCCATATTTATCCAGCGATTTGCTTTGGATCAGTTGCAAGAAGTGGAATTCTCTGGTTCAAATGAATTTTTCAAGTTGTTAGGTCATCAAGTGAGTTTCAGTTCATCGTGTACAACCGAATGAAATACTGCCTCGTCCTGCCCCCTTCTTTCAGTGGTTAAAGTTACGTCCATTGTTTCAGTCACTGTGTTGCATGTAAGTTCAAAGTCTACCGTGAGGATGGACATTATATGCTACCAACCT
>NW_022103920.1:65210435-65211739 GCF_000313985.2 Echinops telfairi
CACTGACTTTCATGTAGCATAGTGTTAATTGGTTGTTTATGTTTATGGCTATATTCTCAGCACTCAAATGTGCATTTAATTAAAGAATGCATTTTTTGATAATAAATATTCACTGAATTACAAAAACATATCTTTTTAAAAACAAAAATGGAAGCATATTTTATATATGGAAACATCCTTCTTTGTTATTTAACATCTTGGAGTGAACACTGAATGATACCTTATAAGCATGCCTCACTTATTTTCTCCTCGCAATCACATAGCGGTGTTTTCCCTTTGTGTGATAAATTATAGTTTATCTGTTCAGGAGCTTAAGTGGGAATTTATACATGCATTTTCTGATCTTTTGAAAGTGGAGACAGTACTATCCATTTATATTTATTTTTGGCTTCCTATGTAAATATACTTATATTGCAAGTTAATAGTAGAGGAATTATTGGGTTAAAGCAATACTAATTTATTATATTGATATATATTTCCAAATCCAAAGGGGGCTGCCTCAAACGCCACTAGCAGTGTATGAGCAAGCATGTCTTCTCATCCTCTCCAGACTTTTTTTTTGGATAGTTTTATTGACATATCTTACATGATCCAATAAATCCATTCACAGCCAATTTTGTTGTTCAGTCTCCTCGAGAGGAGTTATACAATCATCAATACTATCAGTTCTCCATCCCCTCCCTTTCCCCACCTCGCTTTCCATAACTTTAGGGAACCATTACTCGTGTTACTGTTTCTGAAGGGTTATCTATGTTAACTTTCACGTAGTGCACAATCTTACATATACAAGTGAGCACACGTGAATCCAACCTCACCAGCTTTTTGATCATTAACATTTTCTTAGATGAAAATACTTTTTTTATCATTTAATTTTTTAAAGTTTTATTGACATTTAATTCATGCATCATACAATACAATGGTTTATCAAACATATATCAAAAGTGGCGTGCATTTGTTACCACAATCATTTTAGAACATTTTCTTCATTCTTGTATCTGTTATTATTAACTTCCTATTACCCCCAACCTCCCTTCTCACAACCCCAAGAAACAATTAATCTAGTTGTTGTCTATACATTTACCTTCCTGTGTGTAAAATAAAGAGAATCATTAAAAATAAATAACAGCAACAACAGAATAAGACTCAGGAAAACTTTAATCTTTAGGAGAGAAGAAAGTAATAAAAGCTAGAACAAGTTAAACATTGGTCCAAAGGAAAATGGAATGGTAAGATGTTAAATTTGAATGGGGAGGAAAGAGGGAACCGATTACATGGAACTGTGTGTGACCTCCTCCCTGGGGGAC
>NW_022103920.1:65212664-65255381 GCF_000313985.2 Echinops telfairi
TGAATTTCCAACACTGTAATTCTTTACAAGAGTAGAAAACTTCATCTTTCTAGCAAGAAGAAGCCAGTGATTTTGAACTGCTGACCTTGAGATTAGCAGCGCCATGTGTAACCAATATGCCACTGTGGCTCCCATTACCTTCTTCAAACCAGGTGCCCATAATTAAAGGTCTACTGCAGTCTGCCCCTCTGAGCTTGGATTTTATTAGTAATTCTTTGATCACACTAGCTGGTGAGCTGCTTCTGCGTGGACTTACCTGATATCGCATTAGATGGCTGTTTGTTTAAAACAAGCCTTTAAGATCTTTAATAACTTGACTTGCTTTAAAATAAGAGTTAATAAATCTAGTAGATTTGAACATTCTGTTAATATGACTTGGGAAAGTTAGAGCCTCGATGTCTCATTTGTCATTTTTTTCAATCCTAGTCTTTCTAATAACGGCGCCTTCATTTTTTTTTCCACCACACTTTGCTGTATCACCCATCTCTTCAGCAATCACTTCATAGAAGCAAGTATGTAGTAGGGCCACATTGTAAGAACACATCCTTTTTAGATTAGGGCTGATGAATATGTACTGAGTATTGAGGAGGGCACTCATTTTTCAAGAGTTTCAAGCCTTTTGTATTTCCTATTCTGTGGACTTTTCACATGTTTTGCTGGCTTAGGCATGTATGCTTTCTGAACTTCATTTTCCTTATCTGTAAACTGAGGATGATAATAATATCTGTTCCTCGGGGTTCTTTTGAAGAATAAATGTGTATGTAAAGGGTTCTGCACGCTGCCTTGCAGAGAACAGATAACTCGTACTGACTATTATCGCTGTATGAGTCCTGGTGGTGCAACGGTCAAGTACACAGCTGCTAACCGAAAGGCTGGAAGTTGGAACCCAGTCAATTACTCTACTGGAAAAAATATTTGACTGTCGACTTCCATGATGATTAAGCCCAGAAAACCCTGTGGCAAAATTCACACGGAGTCTCTGTGAGTTGGAATTGACTTGCTTGTACCTAAAAACAACAAATATTACTGTTATACAGCCCCCCCCTAAATAAAATTTTGGCCCTTTCTCTGGAGTTCTAGACTCCTATTTTAATTCATTCCTTTATTCAAAATGATACCTCCCAGAAACATTTCTTCTTTTGGTTCTCATTCTTCCTCCTTTGTTTTCAATCCCAATGGCTCTTTCGTGTCCCACATTATCAGATTGTAAATGTGTCAACACCTTATTCCTGCCATTTCCTCCTCCTTCATATTTAATTAGTTGACAGATTTTATTAACTTATCCTTAGTAATCTATCTCTAGTCCATCTCATTTCTTAGCCTTCCCTAGACCATTTTCCTAGCTCCAGTGGTAGAGCCTTCTGTAATTTCTAAGCTTTAATATATTGCTTCTTGAACGTATCCTCCTGTCTTTCATAATTTTCCTTATAAAAAAGCAAATGAACCATTATGCATCCTTTTCAAGTTATGTGTTGCCCACAGGATATATTTTAAATCCTCCAGACTTGACTTAAAAACACAGTTTTATTCTTCCACTCTTTTTTAACACAGCATGACCACAAGACATCTTTCTGAAATTCAGCCATTCTAAAAGTGCTCCTGCTATTTTTTCCATGCCTACCTTTGGTCTGTTGAGGCCTTATCCATTCCTTAGAGTAACTCAAAAACCATTTCTTCAAAAGGTGTTCTTACAAGCCTGTGGCCAGCAGTAACCCTATTTATGTTGAGTTAATCCTTCACATTTCTATAAGACCTCTGGAAATAGCTCAATTTGTTTTAAAGTAGGAGTTCAGCAAATCTAGATTTGAACCCTATCTCTGTTAATATGATTTGGGAAAGCTACAGAACTTCAATTTCTTATTTGTTAAAAGCTAGAGTAACAAAAATGAAGCCAGGATTCTTAAAGAGTTTACTGCATTTTCTTATCTTGAAGAAGCGCTTGGCAGCTCATTTGAAAATATCTTGCTCTACACAGAAATAAATGATCAAATATATTTCTTATCAGATTGCCATAGTGTACTGGCCAGGATTCATATGTACATATCTTGGAGGTCCGTGGAGTTAGGCTGTCATTGAGCTGTTGGCGATTTCTGTAGTGATTGGACATTTTTTGAGTAGTGGAGGGATATGATCAATGTGTATGTTGGGAAGCTAATCTGGTGGTACTGTGTAGGCAGAGGGAAGAGAAGGTAGCATAGAGACGAATTTAAAGATGGATAGAGGATTTCAGAGTTACGTGTACTCCAAGGTATCTGGAGCCATGAAGACTGGATGAATCATTTGAAACTATTTCCCTGAGACAATCTGTTACATATAAACCAAAAAATTCCTTAAAGTCTTCTTAATACCAAAAAATGGTTTACCTAAACTAGTGAAAATCCGTGCCTTCAATATTATAATCATTTAAGAAGCACCTTATGGATCAAAATGACAATAGCAACTTGGAAGATTGGATAGCAATGTGAGGGGGAAATGAGTTTATGTAATGTGGGGGGAGAGCAACTTGTGAAATGAGTGGGGCAAGAATGGTTGTACAACTGAAAGAATTACTCAGTGCCATTAATTGTATACAGGGAAACACTTGAATAGATATTTGTTTTGTTATGCAAATTTTCAACAACAACAACACAGGTGGAAATAGCTATGAGAGAGGAAAAGATTTAAGTAGGACTAGTGGCATTTAGAGCAGACAGGACAACACACAAAGCGCAAGGAAGTCTTCTCACACAAAGCGCAAGAGAAAGGTTATCAGTTGCACAAAGAAATCTTGGCTTGGTCAAAAAGCATTGGTGAGATCCAATGAGAGCTCCCAGAAGATTACCATGGCAGAAACCTTCATTTTCTGGTGCAACTGTCCTCTGTAGCCATTTTGGTGTGATCTCTGCACACTATCTGTTGTTGTGCTGCCCCGTTGGCCTGACTCATCGCGATCCTATGTGCAACAGAAGACCCACCCGCCCACCTGGTTTTATGTTTGATCCCAGTGTTGAAGCTGCTGTGTCGACCCATCTCATGAAAGGCCTTCCTCTTTTTTGTTGCCCCTCTTATTTTCAAGCGTCATATACTTCTCCCCGAACTAGTCTCTCCTGATAACATGTCCAAAGTACATGAGATGAAATCTCAATATCCTTGCCTCTAAGGAGCATTCTGGTTGTACCTTTTCTAAAATAGATCTGTTTGTTCTTTTGGTAGTCCATGACAATTACAGTATTCTTCTCCAGCACCATAATTCAAATGCAGTGATTTTTCTTTGGACATTTACTCAATTTCCAACTTTCACTTGCATACGAGGCCATTGAAAACACCACTGCTTGGGTCAGGAGTACCTTGGTTTTCAAAGTAACCTATTTGCTTTTCTATGCAGATCTTGTGCAGCAGATTTACCTCATGCAATGCACCTTCGGTCCCTTGACTCCTGTTGCCAAGAGCATTAATTGTGGAGCCAAGCAAGATGAAACCCTTGACAAGTTGAACCTTTTTTTCCTTCATCATGGTGTTACCTATTGGTGACATTGAAAGGATTTGGGTTTTTTTTTTTTTTTTACATAGAGTTATAATACATACCAAAGGCTACAATCCTTAATCTTCATCAGCAAATACTTCAAGTGTTCCTCACTGTCAGCAAGCCAAGTTGTATTGTCTGTATATCACAGGTTGATAAATCTTCCTCTAATCATGATACTGCTGTTCTTCTTCCTATCATACAGCTTTTCTGAATTTTTGCTCAGCATACAGTTTGAATAATATGGTGAGAGACCACAACCCTGACCAACCTTTCCCAATACAAAATAGTTAGAAATGTGGCCCTCGCTGGTCTTCTGTGTTCAGGTGACATTGGGGATCTTGCCTCTCGGAGGATTAATTACCATAGAATGCCCCACACCCTTGAACAGCTTTCCTTGAGGTCATGCTCCAGCTCAGCCCTGGTCAAGCTGAGAAGGCTTGTACTTGGGATGCCTGTAGTGCTCTTGACAAGTAGATAGATGAGCTCTCGTTTCCCATATTGTGCTATTAGACTCCCAAGCTAGTCGCACAGGGCACAGGGAAAGCCTTTCAAAGCAGGGGGCATTGTCACGGTCCCTTTCCAGCTGTTGGCTGTTAGCAACAACATCCATTCTGCTCCTGACACTCTGCTCTCCCTGGCGGCACTGATACTTAGGAATTATTTAAACCACTTAAAGACAGTAGAATATTTAAAAGTCAAAATGCCTGCTTTCTAATTAGTCCCTAGACCTCGCTCAGCAATAGCTGGCTTCACGTCACACACCGTGCCTCTCCTGGGGATTTCAGCAGCCCCACAAGCAGAAGTGACTGCATTGGCATGCTATTAACAAAGCCGGTGACTGCTCTCACTACAGCCTTGAAGAAGGCAAACCTCCCCTCCCCCTGTCACATCCACTCCAAAGCCTCCAATTGAGTGGACAGGGCAATTTCAGTGGGCTGTAGTTAGATGCTTGAAAAGAAGCTTAGTGTGATTCCTTCCACTTGCTTCACTTCACCCAGGTCATTCCTAATGAAATGACCTATGAACTGTATGAAGTCGTGAGCAAGGGATTTGGTGCTGCTGGCTTCTCTTGGCCCTTGACAACTTTCCTGAGTGACTTAAAAAGTTGTTTAAAAATACAGAAGAACTAATGAGATATGAGAAATCTGGCCTGGGGACCCTGATATTGTCAGGAAGTTTGTTGAATGGTGTTTTGAATTTGCTTTGTTAAATCTTGGAAATGGCATTAAGCAGTTAATGGAGTTGATATATTAAACACGAAGCTAGTCTGTACACAAAACGGACCCTGGCTAATCAGTGATTTGGTACATCCATTGATATGGGAAAGATGGGCTCTTTGTATTAGGTCAGCAGAACCAGTGATGTATGGAGGCACTGAAATGAGGGAACAGATTAGGCTGCTCTTTGCAATTTTAATTATGAATTTTTATGAACAGAAAAATAAAATGTAGACATCTTTGACTGGGAGAATAAAGGTGTCTGCAGCATTTGCCGGAGTTCTGATCTATTCAGGTTTCATTTTTCTTTGACCTCTCATCTAGATAAAGATTTGAGGGAATATTATGAATTCATATAGTCTTACTTTTTAATATATTATTAAGGAAGATGAGGCAGGCAAAAAACCTTCTTTTATCTGATTTCCTATGATACTACCCATAAAAAGGGGAAAAGAAACAGAATATTAGACCTAGAAGAAATGAAGGCGCTGCCTCGTCTGAGTTCTTTAAAAACCCATTGCGGTCCAGTTGATTGGGACACACAGGGATCCCTTGTGTTACAAGGTCCAAGAGCTCCACACATTTTCTTGATGAATTTTGACAGAAGCAGGGTCCCAGGTACTTCTTCTGCAGTGTCACTGGGTGGGTTCAGATGGCCAGCCTTTGGATTAGTTGTTGAATTCAAGCGGTTTGCATACCCAGAGCCTTTTGATTTGAAGATTGTCTCTTTGCTATTTTTTCCACCCAGCTGTGGATGGGAAGGGTGGGAAGAGTAGCGCTGAGTGAGCGCAGGGTCTGCAGTGCGTGGAGCTGATGTGAGTTTGCGTTCTGTCCCCTGCTCACTGTTTGATTGGACCGTTTCCTGAATCCTTTTAAGTTTCCTAAGGTTTCCACAAAATGGAGATATTAGCTTTCTGCACTAGGGCTGTTTGGATAATGGGTAATGGGGATGAGACAAATGTCGAACACTTAGTCTACTGCGTGACACATAGTGTTGAGTAGGTATATCATTTGCGTACGAATCCTGTGAACTCCTCCTATTTTACAGTACGATTTTGTAGATGGAAGTATGTGATTATTTTGGACCTTATAGATTTTTTTGATTATGGTGCTTATAGTCTCCCCAAGTTTAACTAAAATCTGGTTTAGAAGGTCAATGCATTTTCTTGGTCTATGGAAGAGTATTAGTAGCTAAATACTGTGAAATGAGGATCCACAGAAGCAGCAGGTGACGGGGCCTCTCATAGAATTCTCCCAAAGGCCATATCATGCACATTTGCATATAGTTGGCATATGATTTACAGAAGCTTCCTGTCTGCTCTGAGATATTTTCAACTTAGACATTTATTATGGCTCCCCTTAGGACACTCATTTCCTGAGCTTCCCTAATCTTCTTGCAGACTTACTTTTATCTTACACTCTTTATGTTGTTAATCTTTTAAAAGTATGAGCCAGAGACAGCAGTTATATGAGCAAAGGGGTAGAGTAGGGGGCTGGCATAAACCTCTGCCAAGACACTTTATGCTGCTTGTGAAAATGTTGACCTATTGAACTAGCATCTTTAGAATCTCTTGAGCAACCGAAGAAACAGCATTGAGGCTCATCTGACTTTCTCCAGCTCCCAAGGGTGATTGCCACAAGGCAAAGATTATACCTGTCCTACCCTCCAAACCTACCAACCTGACACCAGTCATACCTCTCACATTGTTTTCTTCACCTGGGTTTTATAGTTCATTGTAATTGCCACCCAGAACTCACAGATGATGCTAATGATTATTGGCTGTGTTAGGGAACTTAGGCTACCATCCAGGTGAGAAATACTCAGCATACAGTTAGGACACTTTAGTCCCTGCCATCCCTGCAGAAAGGCCTTTCTTTAATCCTCAGCTACTTGACCTGGCAAAGTGCAAGTTTCCTTTGTAGCTGCCAATAAATGCCCAAAGGGCAAGAAACTACACTATTAAGTCCCCACCTGAAGGTACTCAGCTCCAGCTCCCCCAATTATGCCCAGAGGCACCCTGATTTCCAGGCTAGCCTCCTGACTCCTAAAGAATTCAACTGTACTTATTCTGTGGGCTGGGGAGTCTACCACTCTTGTCTCGTGCTCTGGTTTCTGGTTCTCCTGCTGCTGCTCATCTGCTGCTATCAACCCTGTCTCCTGGAAAAAGAGGTTCAGTATGCAGGGATCTCAGGATCCAAAAGACATACTCTGTCCTCAGCTCTTTTCTCTTGATGCTTCGTAGCACCCCCACTTCTGCTTTTGAGATGACTGATTTTATACCCAGCAGGATAGCAATCACAATGATCTCTGTTAATAATTCATAGTTGAATCATATAATCCAACACGTAGTGGCTGAAGAACCATTGCATCAGAATCGTTAGGATGTACTGCGACTTAGGTTGCCATTAGGACACGCTGATTAATAGGATGACTACTAATAGGATAGTCAACATTCTCAGTTTAGCACTTTGTGATTTAGAGAGCAAAATTTTGAGTAGACATTTTCTTGGAAGAAAGAAGTTACTGAATATTCTAACTACTTTCTTCTAGGAAATTTATTATAGAGCACTGCTATTTATTTTGAGGCCAATTCCAAGTTTTTCAAGCATCTCACACTATCATTGTTATTGATTGCACTCTGTAGGGAGGCCCATAAATTGTATGCAGTTAATTAATAAAGTTTATTGAGCATTTAGTTGTAGGATAAATGGAACAAAAGTAAAAAGGAGGAAAAAATGTGAATCAGTCAGGTTTTATTTAAACGAAGTTGGAAAAACAAGAAGGAAAAGTGAATGAAAGGTAGGCATTTTGTAACATGTTTTAATATTGTTTCACCAAAATGTTTAAAATAAACAAATTGGGTTATAAAGCAAATGATCAGCATACATGTTTCCACAGTATATTTGGGGATACAAAATAATGTCAGATCTCGAGGTTATCAACTTACCCACAGCTGTGAAGTCATAAGAAGTCCTGGTGACACCGTGGATTAACCATTAGTCTGCTAACAATGTGGGTGGTGGTTCAAACCCATAAGCTATTCCATTTGAAAAAGATGAGGCTGTCTGCTCCCTTGAAGATATACAGTTTAAGAACCCTCTTGCTATGAGTTAGAATCAATTTTTTTATTTGGTTTGTTCGTTTATTTGCTTGTTAGAACTGCCTCCTAGGGCATTTGCAGCTGTAAATCATTAAGGGAACAGACTGCTTCCCCTGCCTCCTTTAGAGTGGGTGGTGGGTTAGAACTACCAGCCTTTTGGTTAGCAGCCCAATACATATCCCACAGCACCACCCATATCTTGGGATGCTAAAAGTTATGTAGAGTCTTAAAAATAAGTAAGTCAGAAAGACAAATGTCTTAGCAAATAGCCAGGTAAGAATGATCTTGTCTTGGAGTTTCTCTTGAAAGGCGTGTGTTGATTGATTTAGAAATGCCTGAAGGGGTTTAAAACCAATTCATAAAGCTAAAGCCTATTTACCATTTAGCTTATTTATTATATTGGAAAGGGTCTTCCCATAAAAGGGCACATTAACCACAATCTGCATTCATTTTCATAATCCCCTTTTCTGCCTTACAGGTTTCATCCACAAAGAGCTTCTGCTTGATTTTTGATACTGACCTTGTACAACCCAAGTGATATGCTGATCCCATGTCCTGCTACTTTGTGTTTTTTTTTTTTTAACTGTCACTCACTGTTAATCAGGAAATTGTGCCGTGGAATTCTTTTTCATGGCTCAGCTGTTCACCTTCCTGGAAGTCTCTGAGAGAATACTTGCCTTATAGCAGTGGTTCTCAGCCTTCCTAATGCTGCTACGCTTTAATACAGTTCCTCATGTTGTAGTGACCCCCCAACCATAAAATTTTTTTCATTGTTACTGTAATTTTGCTACTGTTAGGAATTGGGTGACCCTTGTGAAAGGGTCGTTTGACCCCCAAAGGGGTTGCGATCCACAGGTTGAGAACCGCTGCCTTAGAGGATTGCAAGCTGCTGGTTGAATTTCTGAGTTGCTTGCAGTGTGTCTGCTCCAGATGTTTTTCCTTCACCTCCTTGTCGTGTTGTCTCCAGTAGCTAAACTGTCACGATAATCTCAGCACCTCAATTTGAGCAGCCATGCTAATTGCATTAGCATAAAATTACTTTCAATTATTAAATTATAGTTTCCTCTAGAATAATGTCTCTTATTTCCTTCTATTTCTGGAAAAATAAACAAGTCAAATAATGAATTTTTCAATTTTATTTATGTTTCTGTACTTGCTTCTTCCTTGTGGGCTTTGTTGCTTCTCAGCTAGATGGCCGCTTGTTTATTTCCAAGCCTTCAAGACCCCAGATGCTATATCTTTTGATAGCCAGGCACCATTAGCTTTCTTCACCACATTTGCTATGTACCACCATGATCACTGAAGAGTGATCATGTCGAGAAGGTGAGCATCATGGAATGCCAGGTTATTAGAACAAAGTATTCTTGCATTGAGGGAGTACTTGAGTAGAGACCCAATGTCCATCTGCTACCTTAATACTAAACCTATAAATATATGTACATATATGTATTTCCCTATCGTCACATTTAAGTATAGTTACTTATGTACATGCCTGTATTTAGACCTCTATAAATGCCCTTTGCCTCCTATTTCCTTTTACTTTCCTCTTGTCCCGCTATCATGTTCAGCCTTCATTTGGGTTTCAGTAATTCCTCTCGGTTACATTGTCTTTGATCAAGCCCTACCAGGCCTCCTACACCCTCCTTGCCATCGATTTTAGATCACTTGTTGTTCCCTTGTCCCTTGTGTTTGTTAACGCCCACTTCCTTTCCCTTGCCTCTCCCTCTCCATCCCTCCCCTGAACCATCAGTTCCATTGTTTTCTCCTCTGGGTTGTTTATCCCACCTATGTTTCTGTACTTGCAATGCTGGATACAGAAACCTACATTGATCTATAAGATAGCTGAAATGTTGATTATAATAATTTGGTGCTCATATAAGTGGTTTTAATACATGTAAGCCAAGGAAAAGGAGGATTTAAGTAGTTGAAGTTTTTGATATGTGGTCAAGGCTAACAGACTAACATTTCTTCAGAATGGAAATATTTTACTTTATTGCAGATATAGCTGTTTCCAAAATTCTCAGAGAGCTTATGTTTTGTATACAGCTGAGCCACTTCTGAGTTTTAGACCATTAGAATCAACTTTGGGACTTTTCTTAGGGAAAAATGCAGGTTATATAGATCAAAATAGACTTGGGAGGGGGTGGCTTGATGTCTGGCTGGGCCAGTGGGGCTGGTGCAGATCTGCAGTGGAGGTTGGTGAGAGGTTGAACATGAGTGTTCACATTCCACAGTCTTGTTTTCAATTAGATTTCTGGAATGAATTCTTATCAAGTTTTCCCCTCCCCCAAATGTCTTGTTAACATCTTACCATAAAAACCTCATTGTAATGGTGCTACCTTTATACAATGCCAGTAATGACAAACTTTGCCCTTCTCTATCTGCTATGCCTCTGGTGTGTGTGTGTGTGTGTGTGTGTGTGTGTGTATGCAGTGATAAAAATGGCTTCTTGAAAACAAGGGAAGAAATGATAAGGGAAGAGGATGGAACCTTACAAAATCTTCTCATTCAGAAATGTAAGTAGAGGGTAAGGCAAGGACAGGGAAAAAAGAGCAAGAAGTTAGACTTCTTGAGTTTCCTTTCTGGGCAATCAAAGGTCAGATGGAGAATGGTGGCACATAGTTTCCAGTGGGTTTGTATCTGAAGATCAGAAACAGTCAGCATGCCTGGTTTTATCCAAATTGGATCTGAATGATTTATATGGGACTGCCAAGTTCAACATTTGAGTATTAAAGAACAAGCAATAGGACACAGTCACTTTTAAATTTCTACTGTTATGTTGGATCTCAGGCCAATGAGGGAGCAGTCAACAATATATGCTGAGTTTAAGGGAATTCTCAAGTGGAACAAACTCTCACTTGGAAAGGAGTTGTGAGAATTAAAACTTTGGGGTCACAGGGACATCATTAACTGGCCCGTGGTTTAGATGAGGGATGGAGGGACGTGGAGTTGAGAGAAATGAATATTAAAAATCACAATTTCTTAGTTTTGCTTTTTATGGTAGGAATTGCTGAATCAGTGTTTGCTTTGGAAATGGATTGTAAATGGCACAGAAGACTTCACCTAGCAACTCATTTTGCTCCTTACAACAGAGCAGATCTTGGCTTGGCATGGAACAATAGGTGAGCAGATTTGTCCATGGCCTTCCTGAATCGGAGGGCACAATTTTAAATTGATTTATTTTTGAGCTACCTATACTTTTTCTTTTGTGCCACAGAGAATAGATGAAGAGCTTTTATGGGGAGGTTCCCATCCTCAAAAAACCAGATGTCCTATTATTATTTCACATTTCTCATTACTGACAGTTTTATAGTTGCTACTTTCCAGAAGATAGAGGATGTTTTTAATTCTTCTTATCAAAAACAACTGATACAAAAAAGTATGTAGATTATAATCTTGTAGGAAATGTTATTTCGCTTAGTTATAGCACTGTTTTTATTTCTTAGAGAAAATGATGGGTCATTACTATTTATTTATTTTTGTTAGGCTACAAAGTGGTTATACGATGGAAAATAACAGTTTTTTTATGCTTATGATGTAATGGAAATAAGTAATTTTCATGTACTGCTGGCACCCCTCTCTGATTAGTATGTTTTATTTAGACAAATGAGGTATGTCCTTTTGGGGCTGAGAAGAATGAAAAACTCATTGGGGTGAGACTTCTACTCCATTGTGCTTTGACTGATGTGGCAGCTCTACCTCTCTTTGACTTTGTTCAAGTCCTTTAATCACTCAACTGTTTTCTCATCTGCGCAATAAGGTCCTTCACTAAATGATCTCTAAGGTCCTTCGAAAATTCTGTTTTTATGAGTGAACATTTTTCAAAGTACTTTCATATTTATGATTTTATTTGATTCCCCTACCGCCCAGTGAGGGAGAGAAGATCATCTGTGTTTTACAAATGAGCCACAGAGGGTTGGAGGTTTGTCCAAAGTCACCCTGAGTCTCTATCAGAGCCTGAACAAGGCTCTGCTCCTCCTTTCTGGGCTACCTGCCTCACTACCTCTAGTGTCAGAATCACCAGCTTCTGAAAAATGCTATGTCATTGGGTCCAACTGCCTGGTGGGCAAGAGGTTGGTTGAGACAAGACACCCATAACGCCCTGTTAGCCGAAGGGGAGACGCACACAGTCAGAAGGTGAGGGCAGAGGAGCTTTGGCTACAAATCAACCTCTCAGCCTAATCAAGAGTGAAAGTAGGCTGCTAAGGGAATGGGCTCATTAGCCACGATAGATCCTGCTTGCTTAATGGAGGCAGAAGGCTAGGATAGAAGAATCTAGATTTAAAGAGGGAGACACACTTGGTTTTAGCACCTTGTCCTGACTCTCCCAGAGGTGCCTGAAGTGTGGCAAAGCCATACGGCTTCATTGTTTCAGTTTCCCTATAGTGTAACAACAGAGCCAATGCACTTGCTCACTGAAACGTCTCCTTGTGGCCTGGAAACAAAAAGGGCAGATTAAATTCAGTGTTAGACGTTACCCTTCAATCCCAAAGGCAGAGAACGATTTGTGGAAGAGATCCACTCTCCCAGTTCGAATGCTTCCTGTGGCCTACCTGATGGTGTTTCCACGCCTTCTGATTATTACCGTGCCTAGAGTGTTCAGGGAAGGTGCTTTGGATTAATTCTTGTGTGTGTGTGTCCATTCTTGATTTCATGTATTTATAAAATACCACTGGGCCTCAGGATGAGCGTCTTCTAGATCATCTCCTTTGGAAACTTGGAAGAAGCTAGGTACACAACTTTAAAAAACAGCGGGCAATCCTCTAGCTGTTGCTTGGCTGCTGACCAGGGAACACAGTTTGGCCTGGACCCAAAGGAAAGGAAGCCAGGCAGAAGGGTGTGTGCCCACTGACGCTCTGCGGGAAGGTCCCTGTGCAGCACAGCGGTTCGGTTCCATGTGTCTAATTGGTGACACCCCTGGCTGCGGTACCATTAGGTGAATGTCGCTCAAGTTTCTGGCCAGCCCACCTCCCGCTGCAAAGAGTCCCAAATTGAGGATCAAATTCCTCCAGAAAATATTTCAGTCGGTGGCAGAGCGGTAGACACCCTGAAACCAATCACCCATGTTGTTGGGGCCTCGGGCGTTTCATTTTCGGATCCAGCAGCATTGGTGCCTACGCCGTGGTGGAAGCCATAGAAGCACCCCGAGTTCCTGGATTAATTCCTTGATAAAGGAAAATGGCCCCCAAGTGCCTAGCACTGTCAGTGTCTCAGCAGTGCAGCTGTTTCCCATTCAGGCTTCAAAGTCCCTGACCAACGCCGCTCGAATCATCTAAGTTAGTTGTTTTAATGCATTACTCCCAGGCTGTGTCAGCCATCATCAATGTACAAGAAGCCTTTTCCCCGCTGCTATTGATTGTCACATACTGACGATTTGTCTGCACTTTTGGCAGCGTGACAGTCGGCTGACTTTGCTGAGCTCCAGTGTCCTTTTCTAGCCCCTGAAATCTAAAACCGGCATGCGGATGGGAAGATTCCGATGAAAACCCAGTTAGGACATTGTTCTCTTATAGGATTGTGTGTATTACCTTCTTATTAGACTGTCTTACCAATTCCCAGGTCTTTTCTCTCTTCCAAACTTTAGTGCTATTTTTCAGAATCCCTTCACTTTATGCTACATCTTTTACACAAGTCAGCTTATATCCTCCCAAACTCTCATGCACTAGATTCTAAACTCATTCTGACCGAGGCAGTGGACAGTGACTTGAGGCAGGCATCACAGTCTTTTGCTTTTCTAGGAGAAGACAAGATGCCAAACCTCAGCAATGATAGACCCTCCATTTAGTTAACTTTGCAGCCCAATTTGACTGGTCTAGATGAATCTACTCCAAAAGACCAGACGTTTCCAGCACAGGCAGGATGCCATTTCCCCTTTATAGGCTACTCAGATTTCATTTTCCACTTGAACTGCTGCAGGTATCCTGAGCTCCCTTTAAATTACCCAGAGGCGTGATGAATAGCGGGACTTGCCAATGAGTGGACAGCTCATTAGCCAATCTGTGAGGGCCTGCTGTGACTATTCTGAATCAAAAAGCTCGGTTTCTAATGGTGGATAGCTAATTAACAGCAAAAGGTGTCTTCGTGAATGTTAACTGTTGCCTCTTCACAAGTCTGAGTTTGATGTTCTTTCATGCTGTTTGTTTTCCTTATTGTAATTGGAAAGGAACATGAGACGACTTGATTGGAATCAGGAATCAGGTGTGTAAAGACAATTTTAAGATGATCACACATGCATTGTGTTAATTTTCTCTCTCTTTTTGGTTGGTACACCCACGTTTGATCACATATTTCCATTAGATAAGAGCTGGTAGAAAGAATATAGAAAACACATAGCAAAGCTTTAAAAAAATTAATCATCATTAGTTTATATTTTCATAAATCTGACAAATATAGGAAAGCATTATACAGAAGAAAACCACGCGTGACCCCATCACATGGAAAAAGGAACAAATTAACCCTCTGTTAGTCCCCTTATTTCTTGTACAGGATACTCCATTCCCAACAAGGGCCATAAAGAGAGTATTGAAGTAAAGGGAGTGATGAAGTTTTGGGTGTACCAGTGTTTATAAAAGTTATGTTTACACTCGCTTGTCCTCTATACTGAGACACAGAGGGGAGAAAGGGGAAATGCTGTTGGGAAAATGGCCACAAACCTTCAGTTTATTAAAAAAAGTTTCATTATCTGCAAAGCCCAGACAAGGTATATTTATACATTTTCCTATTTTCTAGGCCTTGATATGTCTCTCACAAACATCTAACAGTATAATTACATCAATAAACAAAAGCAAAAGTTGCCATCAAACCAATTCTATCTCATAGTGACCCCAGGTGTGTGTCAGTGTGGACCTCTTCACTACTAAATTTTCCTTGGTTGAGTTTTAGAAGTAGATAAGACAGGTCTTTCAAGGGCTCTCTGGTTGGACTTGAACCTTTAATCATGTTGTTTAACAGCTGAGAGCTTTTACCAATTGTACCATCCAAGGACTTCCTTTCTAAGTATAAACCTACTGCCATCAAGCTGATTCTGCACACCTAGTGATCCTGTCTAGGGTACCAAGACTGTAAAGCCCTATGGGAGCAGACAGCCTCATCTTTCTCCCTCAGAGTGGCTGGTAAGTTTGAATGAGCAGCTCAATGCCTAATCCAGAGTGCCACTCCAACAAAAGCAAACTAACTGCCATTGAGTCAAGTCTGACTCATAGTGACAGTGTAGGACAGGGTAGAACTGCCCCTGTGAGTTCTGAGCCTGCTAGCTCATTATGGGGCTAGAAAGCCTCATCTTTCTCCTGAGGAGCTGGCTGGTGATTTCAAACTGCTGACCTATAAGCCCAACTCATAGCCTATGCTACCAGGACTCCTCTAGGGAGCCTTTAGAGAACCATGTAAATCTTTTGTCTGATCTTTGTTGAGACACATTTACAAAAAGTGGGTTGATATTCTGTGAGCTATTTTTAACCTCATGAAATTTATTACATACGAACATTTCCTCAGATCATTCCATGTTTTAGGAAACATGACTGTAATAGTTGTGTAGCAGCTCACAATGTTTTACCCAACCCGGCTCTAACCACTTACCACGTTCTTCTAGTTTACTTCACCCACGGACCACTGTTCATTCTTCTTTTTTCCAAACTCACTTTCCTGAACCTTCTTCTGTCTTGGACACATCACCCACTTCCCAGTGACCTTCTTCGCTGCAGTTCAAAACGTGAATACACTGTGGCGTGGTAGCCATGCTGTGTCTTCCATACATGTTCTCCCACCCAGAGCAGAGCGAGTGCTACCGAGGCCTGGGGGAGAGCGGGCAGTGGGGACACTGAGCAAATCCCAATTCGGACACCATCCCTCGTTGTGGGAGGCTCTCTTGGGCGTACAGAGGCAATCGGATTTGGAGAGTGATGAAGCCTGGCTCTCCTGCCTCTTTGTCTCCTTCGTGTTTATTTTGACCTCATTAGACGTTCTTGGTTACCTTCAACTTCTGTTTTTCCCACCTTAATATTGTCCCTGAAAAGTAATTAGATCTAGTCTTTTACCCAAAAGTTTCTTAACATGTGGGGGCCATAGATCATTTTTTGAATCTGTAAATGTTTGTGGATGCTTTCTATTAAAGAATTTTCAGTCCCTCCCCCATCATGTATGTCTTTAAAGGAAGTTCACACATCCTTAACTGTGGTATCTGTTCTGAGCAGCAGAATGAACAGTGTCAGTGTGGGGGCATTCTTAGGAGAAAGTCCCCATTCTTTCTTTTAATCTGCTTTTCCTGTGCTTTTTAATTTTTTTAATTCTTTCAGCCCCATTGCTTTTATTTGTTTGTTACTCTGAAGTTGGTTCTGAATTATGGTAACCCTGGGCTTTGACCTGTCTTTTTCTGTTTCCAACACAGACCTATCCTTTTTCTCTCTGTCAATGATACCCTCTGACCCTAACTTATCTCTTATCTGTTCCCAGACAAAGTTCATGCCCCCTTTTAATATTATTCAAACCTTAACTTGTTTCCCCACCTCTGAAGAGTCATAGTTGATGTTTTTATTTTATTGTTTTTATTTATTATTTATTTTATTATTTATTATTTTTTAAACACATTTGCGGGGTTTGGAGTTAGTTTCTCCTGATACGTATAGACTAAACTTCCTCAGATCTGACATTTTTAGGATGCCATTCTATGCCTCAGTCCATTTTCTACCTTAGCTATAGAAAGGCATGCATTTTGTTAATAAAAACAATAAGCCTATTGTTGCATTTCATTATTTAAAATTTTTTATAGTAAATTATGGGAAGTTTCCCAGAACAAATATGAATCCATTGCTATCCTTACAATGGAGGGATAATCCTGTACTCTCAATTACTCTGCATTTTCTCCATGCCTTCTGTTTCCTTTGCTCCTTCTGGATGAACCCTCAGAACTCTTGTTGGCGGACAACGCTGCCTCTTGGACATTAGTGGGGCTTATTTTACAACTGGGTTGAGTCCCATCCCAGCCTTGAAGGGGAACGAAGGGCCATCGTGTCCAGGCTCTCACCTGTCTCTTTCAGACCAGCAGGCCTGGGTTCCTTTATGAGTTTGAGTTTTGTTACACATCTTTCTCCCACTAAATCCACAACCTTCGAATTTGATCCTTTTCAGAGCAGTCATAGCCGGGCACCATTTACTTCCTCCGGTCCCAGGGACGGGGTCTTGATGTGGGTGGTCCATGAGTCTATTGGACTTGCTTCCATTACAAATTTAACAATAAAATGCCAACGCACTGCCATCAGGTCGAATCAGACTCATGGCAA
Organism: Echinops telfairi; assembly: GCF_000313985.2. Lineage (NCBI taxonomy): Eukaryota > Metazoa > Chordata > Mammalia > Afrosoricida > Tenrecidae > Echinops > Echinops telfairi. The sequence continues at coordinate 65,229,763 of NW_022103920.1, forward strand.
CATGTATAGGGTGTCAAAGGCCATTACTCTTTATGGTAACAGACGGCCAAACGTTTCTTCCACATAGCAGCTGGGAGGCTTGAACCTCTGGCTTTGCTGATAGCAGTCTAAAGCTTGTCCCACAGTGCTGCCAGCCTCCTTAGAGTAGAACTGTTGAAAGTTTTCAGGAGGAGCACATCAAAGATGTTCTGACATCCTTATTTACACGGCTCCCCCTGCCACTCCCCAATATATTTCAAATTAAAAAAGACTGGCTAGGAGTTTTATCACTATGATGGTTACCTAACTTCAAATACAATCACCTTTTTGTTATTTAAGTAAAAATAAGAAGCTCAAACCCCAAACTCATTACCATTAACATAATTCTCACTTCCTGAAACCCTATAGAACTGACTCATAGGACTTTTAAGGGTAAATATTTCTTTCTGGGGCAGTTGGTGGGGGGTAAATGGCAAGTGTGCAGTTTGCAGTCAAGCACTTAACACATCCTGTGTTTACTCTTTCTTTATAATTATATCACTAGAGTCTTGTTACAGACACTTGGTTGTACAATGGTGTAATGTTTGGCTGTTAATTGAAAGGAAAGGTCAGCAGTTCGAATCCACTCTGCTTCTATAAAGACCACAGTCTTGGAAACCATAGGGGGCAGTCCTACTGGGTTCTTGCAAGTTACCAGGAGTTAGAACTAGTGTGCCAGCACGTAACTGCAGAGTCCTGGCGACTGTGGTCACCTCTCCTAGGGGTTAGGCTGCGGCTGCGCTGTGTGTCCATTTCCTTGAGGTGAGGGTTATTGAGGAAACAGGATTCATTCTCTCTTTCCTACTCATGTGCCTTGAAGCACGTGGGAATGTATCACAGGAAAGAGGGATATCTATTTAAAAAATAATGTGCAGTGATACCTAATTTATCACAAGGCTTTACTGAATATCTTAATCTAACTTTAAATTTACTGGCATGTTAGTGCTTGGGTTTAGATCAGGGATTCTGATAGGAGTCACCTCCTGGTGCCAGGGGTGGTGACAGGGAGGCTGCCTTTATGAGATCGTATGGAGCACAGGATGATGTGCTGCCTCTAAGGAAACTAACATTCCATAAACCAGACAATTAGCATCTAGACTCTGATACCATTCCCTCCTCTGGGTTTGGATCCCATTATTTATAATCCTGTGCCACATAGACTCGTGTGCGTCCTCTGTGTGGACTTAGCTGCCTTCTTACTTAGATGGCTGCTGCTTTTGAGGCAAGCTTATAAGTTCTCAGATGCTATTTTCCAGGATGGGTTGGCATCATCTGATTTCATTACATTTCGCTATGGCACGCTTATCTTTAGGGTCTCCTCATGAAGGCAAATACTGGGCAGTACCGCGTCACAAGAATTAATTATTCTTCTATTAGAGCTCCAATCCAGCGAAAGCTTCAAATTCGTTCATATAACTATGGTTTCTCTATGTATATGGTTCATTTTAGAGACATCGTTATTATTTTATTGGAATACATCATAAATCATCCCCATGTGGCTTAAGGCAATTCTATGGAATGAATGAAAGAATGAATGCATGATGGCTAGGGAGATGTTTCCGATGAAAAAACATTTGTGCCATCATATATGTGTACGCACCACTGTTTAAAAGTCCTCTCACTGGAAACACCTAGAAACATTGTGTGACCCTCGGGCGAAGTGGTGGTATTGAAATAAGACTATCCTCTGAAAGAAGTTAGGAGGTCAGTGGGTCAATGGTCAGCACTTGGCTATTAACCGAAAGGCTGGTGGTTTGAACTCACCCTGCGGCTCCACAGGAGAAAAGACCTGGTGATTTGCTCCTATAAAGATTTCAGCCTAGAAAACCCTATGGCTCAGTTTGACCTTTGCCACTTTGGGCTGCTTTGAATGAAAACTTGACCCAGCATCAACTAACAACAACAAGATGGATCTCTTGGAGCCATGGCTGCTTCCATGTCTGAATCAGGACAGGTACAAGATCAAATCAGAGCAAATCATCGCTTTTACATTCAACAGTTCATACACATCTAGGACATCTTACCATAGCTTAGAGTAGGAAGCTATCAAAAACTACTGGCTGTGTCAAAAGAAACCAGGAGTCAACTTGAAGAACTCCCAATTATACTGCAAAAGATAATGCTTACATTTGAGTGAAACTAAAACAAAACAAAAACAAAGTAAATGTGAGAGTTTATGATCTTCAGAAGATTTCAGAAAACCAATTCATTATCTTACAAATGGGCAAATAGAAGGAACTAGTAAAACATTTTTCTGCCTTAAATGCATGCTCCTGGGAAACCAAATATTAGATGAGAGGAAGCATCTTTTTTATTTTAATTCAAACATAAAGCAAAATCACTGCCATCGAGTTGATTCTGGCTCATGTTGCCCCTAAAGGACAGGGTAGAACTGCCCTTGGAAGCTTCAGACTGGAACACTTTTTGGGAGTAGAAGTCCTCATCTTTCTCCTGCAGAGCACCTGGTGGTTTTGAACTGCTGATCTTGTAGTTAGCAACCCAATGCATAAGCCATTATGCCACCAGGACTTCTGTCAACATTGTTGTTAGATGCCATCTAGCTGGTTCTGATTCATAAAGATCCGCTGTGTAACAGAAGCAAACAGTATTTTCAAGCTGACTCTTGTAGCCACCATGCCGCTCACCTTGCTGAGGGTCTTCCTCTCTTTCTCTGACCCTCTACTTGACCGAGCACGCTGTCCTCTAGCAGCCCTCGGGGGGACCCACTGGACCTCTAGGGCTCCTTGGATTTTAATTCGTACACGAAAATAAATAAATAAGATGAAAATATCATTTTATCAACCAAAAATGAATGAATACAGCATCAATAGTTGCTCACATAAAAAAAAATCATACAAATGCTTTCTGATGAAACTCCACGCAATCTGCTCTGCAAAAAAATGGAACCGGAAGCCTCTTCGATGCAACTGCTGATATGTGGGACCTTTAGGGGGAGCCATGGTGCCTTAGTGGTTACCTGTTGGGTCAAAACCAGTGAGGGCTTTCTACTCCTGTAGAGTTACCAGGGGCCTGCCTTGCCCTACCAGGTCTCTATGAGTCCGCATTGACTCAATGGCAGGGATTTTGTTTTTGTTTTTGCTAAGGGAGCATGTTCCAGTGTCCTACATCAGTCAGCATAGCGAAGCTCTGCAAGCCAGGTCATCCAGGTTTTTCAACAACTAAATTGTCAGACAAAGAGCGCGATAACTGGTGTGTTAGGCTGGGTCGACTGGAGAAAAAAGTCCAGTGACACGCATATATATATATATATGAAAGAACTTTATATCAAGAATTAATTATAAATGTCCCAGCTTAGTCCACCTCAAGTCCGTAAGTCCCTCTTCAGATTCATGCAGCCACATGCAATGGTGCAGAAGGCAGGGATATCACAGGCTGGTGGGCGCAAAGTCTTGTGGATCCAATGGCTGTGGACACATCTCCAGGGCTCTGGCCACAACCAGGGTTCACCAGCCGGAAGGTGAAGGCAGAGAGAGAGGAGAGATTCCCAGGATCCTCCTCATGCCAACAAGGAGTCACCATCAGGCTATGACCTGATTGGCAGGCTAGACTGCAACCCTACACTTTTATATATTTTCAAGTTGACATGAGATTATGTAATTACCCCAGCTGGGAAATCTGTACCTTAAACATTATTTATTTCATAAAGTGACTCAGATTAAATTTGAATGTCTGAAACTGTACGCTTGTATGAGTAAACTAAAAAGCCACGTAAAGAAGTGATTACTATGCAAGCAGTTTAGTGGTGTTGATGGGGCACATGTATGGGGCTTTTTAGATAGTTGAAAAAGGTCTTTATCTTTCTGAACTCAAGTAGTGGTGAAAGAGTTTTAACCTTATGATCACTCATTACACAATTCATTTTATCTGCTTCTGTATGTTTTGTTTCATAAAGAAAGCTCAGAATGAATAAAAAGGTGGTGGCTAGATGAGATGCATTTCATTTCTTCTTTCATGTAAATTCCAATCTTCCTCTGCTCACATGCCTGGTCTGAGATCTTACCAAGAGCGAACATTATGAAGTTCTTAGAGGGCAGCACCCTTTTATGTGGGAGGATGGCCAGGGCTCCAGAGAATAGACCTGCTTCTAAACAGACATCATTTTCTTTGGAAATCCAGAATTTTATTTTCCCCTAGGGAAAACAGTTTGACTCATGGGCTTGTTTTCATCAGTGCGAATTTCTAACACTTGGGTGTCAGGGAGCTACTTAATAAATCTCAGTGGACTCACCCATTGCCCTAAGTGGCTCCCTCATGCCTTAGCACTCCCTGAACAGCCACTAACCATGGCTACAACTGTACTTTCCAGAAGTTAGAGTTGATCTTTATTTAATCTGTCTATCTATCCATTGGGTGGACTTGGCCACCTGGGAATTGTCAAAGACAAATGAGTAACCAAGACTTGTGCACTGTGTACAGAAAAGTCCTCCAGCTGCCAACCAGTCTTGGAAATTGAATCTTTTATTCCCTAGTGATTCACTAAGTGTTTCCGATCATCTTGCACACATTTTGTTGTTGTCAAGATGGATGTTTTTAAAGGAATTATTTTTTCATTTCATGGTTTGATTCTCTTTTCTTCCAGACACTTCAATTACTGACAGAAACTGGACATGAGAGGCTCAAGGAGTGAGGATTCATTTGTGCATTCGTACTCAGGGATGAGGCTCACACACACTATGTTGTGTCTGATGTTTAATGAGCTATAGCAAGCTCCTTCATGGTCATTGATGGAGATTTCTGAAACTCTATTCAGTTTCCCTTTTTAGTCAACATCTTAAAATATAAAGAGGTACCCTTCGATAATTACACTGGCCAATTCCTTTTACTTCAATGCAAGACACATGCAGCGTAAACTGCTTTAGAAATAAGGTCAGGGTGACTTGAGAAAACTGAAGGCAAATTATTTGCATTAGGTCATGAAGCCTATTTCTGGGGGGTATTTACAAAGCCTCATTTATTTAGTTGCAGTGCTAACTAGATAGCTAAGAAACGTTTTGTGCGAGAAGAAGGACACACCATAAAAACATCTATTGGTGGTTGGGGAATTTCTAACACTGGGGTGTCAAGGAGCTGCGTAACCAATCTTATTTATTTATTTATTTATTTTTTTGAGGGGCTGGTGGTATTGAAGAATGACATAAATACTCTGAAATCGAAGACAGAGATCAGAAGTGAAAGAATGGGCTTGTATGCATTGCTTTTGAGTGTGTTATTTAGAGACATCCACCCGGTGGAAGTTAGCATTCCGAGTAAGCAGAACGCGAGGTTACTTATGCAATTACGGGAAAAAAATAATCCTACACTACCAACACCATAAAACAATGCTTTATTTTGCTCCCATAACTTGCTTTAATAAGGAATGCTGATCTCTTCAGCTTTGGGGGCCTTGGGGGGCTTTTGCATATCAAGGCTCCTTGCTGGCTAAACAGGCTGACCAGGACCAAGTGCCCCCTTTAGACTTCTTCCTTTTGGCCTGGACCTGATGCACACGGAGTCTTGTTGACTTTTTTACAGAGCTCTCTGTAAAACTGGCTTGGGAGGCCCTGAGCATCTGGCCAATGTAGTGAAATCCATGGGCTGGGACTATGCAGAAGCTTTGGCCCAACAGAGTGAAACTGCTGAACTCCAGCTTTTTCACCAGTTTGCTTCACTCTGAAGAGCAGGCTCAGCTCGAACAGCTGGGGCTAAATTGCAGGGGAGAGTGTTTCCGTGAGCTCCGCTGGCTTTCTCAAATGAGTGTGTGGAATCTGGCCCTTGTCAGCAGTGCCCAAACACAGCCTTCTGATTGTGCCTCAGTGAAATGAGAGTGGTTTCCTCTCCCTTCTGAAGTCCATTTCCCACACAATCAACTTCTTCTAGCCAGGCCCAGCGATTCTTGTTTTTATCAGGGAGCTATTGAGGCCAAGGAAGGATCTGGAACCACTCACTGTTTGTACGACTTTGGTTTCTTCTTGGGTTTTCCAAGTCTAGTCCACAGCTCAGAACACAGCCCCACTCCTGTTTAGCAGATTCCTGCCCACGGTGACAGCACAGGACAGAGGAGCTCTGCCCCCTAGGCTTGCTCAGGCTGCCGATCTGTACAGAGGCACACTGGCACATCTCTCCCGTGGAGCAGGGACGGGTGGTTTTGAAGCCCTAACTTTTCTGTCAGCAGCTCCAAGCTTAACCGCTGCGCTTCAGGGGTGCTTTACTGGATCGGGATGCAGGTCTTTGGTGTTGCAGTCTCTTTCTCTGTCCTTGCATTTGGCACTGGGCGTGGTGCAGATTGGGCATGTGTGACTTCCTTGCTCCTACCTGTGCCGATTACTTATGTTATTTATGATCGCCACTCCCTTTTCTCTAACTTTGGGTTAAACTTCTGAATACTTCTCAGCATGGTTATTCAATGAGTTAAAAACAAACAAACAAACAAACAAACAAACTTGCTGCTATCAGGGTGATTCCGATTCATAGGGGCCCTATAAGACCCTATAGAACAGTGGTTCTCAACCTTCCTAATGCCGCAACCCTTTAATGTTGTGGTGACCCCCCCAGCCATAAAATTACTTTTGTTGCTATTTCATTACTGTAATTTTGCTACTGTATGAATAGGGTGACCCCTGTGAAAGGGTAGTTTGACCCCCAAAGGGGTCACGACCCACAGGTTGAGAACCGCTGCTATAGAACTATCCTGGGGGATTTCTGAAACTGTGACTCTTTATGGGAGTAGAGAGCCTCCTCTTTCTCCTGAAAAGTGGATGGTGGTTTTGAACTGCTAACCTTGTGGTTACCAGAATAATACAGTATACCATCGGGGATTAGGCCTATTCTGTGTGCTATCTTTGCTAAGTAGTGCTTGAGTGACTGACGTCTAGTGCCTCAAGGGACTGGTAAAATGGCATCTCCCCCCCACCCTCAGTATTATAATGAATGGAATGTTGGAAAGAATTATCAGAAGAACTGTATTCATATTCTCACTCTGGCACTTACCTATAGAGATATACACCATTTGCTCTTTCTGAACCTTTGTTTTCCTTATTCAAAAAATTGGAATAAGTACATCTACTGTATATGCATTGTAATGTGTTGTTCATGTGCAAGAATGAATAAATGTGTGCAGAAGAATTTGCAAACTGCCTAATGTGATATTGATATCAGTTATTACCAGCATCACATAGTGCACATTTCTGCTTCGTTCTTACTTTCTACATTGTTTTAACTACTAAGTGCGGAGGAACCCTGGTGGCACTCTCAAGTATGTGTGGGCTGCTAACACAAGCAGCCATCTCCATGGGAGAAAGGTGAAGGCTCTGCTCAGATAAAGGCTTACAGCTGTATGTTCATCAGTGCTACACTGCACCCTGACTGGCTCGTCTCTTCCTTGTGAGCCTTCTGTAAGGGGATGTCCAATTGTCTCCAGATGGGCTTTGGGTCTCCACTCTGTGCTCCCCTTCATTCACATCGATATGATTTTTTGTTCCGGATCTTTGATGCCTGATACCTGATCCCACTGACACCTCGTGAGACTCAGGCTGGTGTGCTTCTTCCTTGTGGGCTTTGTTGCTTCTCAGCTAGATGGCCGCTTGTTTATTTCCAAGCCTTTAAGACCCCAGACGCTATATCTTTTGATAGCCAGGCACCATCAGCTTTCTTCACCACATTTGGTTATGCACCCCCTTTTGTCTTCAGTGATAATGTTGGGAAGGTGAGCATCATGCCAGGGTTATTAGAACAAATTGTTCCTGCATTGAGGGAGTACTTGAGTAGAGGCCCAATGTCCATCTGCTACCTTAATACTTAACATATAAATATATGCACATAGATCTATTTCCCTATCGTTATATATAAATATATTTACATATGTGCATGCCTGTATATCTCTACAAATGTCCCTTTTCTCCTAGTTATTTCCTCTATGTCCTTTTTGCAGTATAATACTGATGAAACATACCACTTTCCTCTAGTTCTTTAATGCTTCCTCCCCACCACTATCATGACTTCAGTTCTACAGTACAAATCTGGTTAGACCAGAGCATGTGCACTGGGACAGATAAGAGCTTGCAACACAGGGAATCCAGGCCAGATAAACCCCTCAGGACCAATAACGAGAGTAGCAATAACAGGAGGGTAAGGTAAGGGAAAGGTGGGGTGGGGGGTGGGGGAGAAAGGGGAAACCCTCCCAATGATCTACATATAACCCCCTCCCCCCAGGGGGATGGACAACAGGGAAGTGGGTGAAGGGAGACAGTGGTCAGTGTAAGACATGAAAAAAAAAATTATCACGGGTTCATGAGGGATGGAGGGTGGGGGAGGGGAAAATCAGGAGCTGATATCAAGGGCTGAAATAGAAAGAAAATGTTTTGAAAATGATGGTGGCAACACATGTACAAATGTGCTTGACACAATGGATGTGTGTATGGATTGTGATAAGAGCTGTAAGAGCCCCCAATTAAATGCTTTTTAATAATGAAGTGAAATAAAGGCTTACAGCTTTGGAAACCCTGTACAAGGTGGCTCTAAGCGATAACTGACTTGATGGGAATGGGTATTACTTGCTTGGGAGTTCATGGGTGTATAAATGGTTGGCTTCTAGCCAAAAGGTTGGAGGATTGAGTCCCCTCACCGGTACCTTGCGATCTGTTGTCATTGTAAATTTTATGGCGCACAGTTCTACTCTGACACACGTGGAGTCACCCTGAATTGGAGCTCAGTCAATGGCAACTGGTTTTGTTGGGTGCTAGCTGTGCCTGTCTCAAGCCAGGGCAGTTTTAATTGTCTCATAGGCATGTGAAAACTGGAAACAAATAAGGGAAACTGGAGAGGAATCTATGCATTTGAAAGCATTTTGAAAGTCCCATGTGCTGCCAGAGTACAAACAAATACGTCTTGGAAGAGGTACAGCATGAAAGAGGAAGACCTTCACAAGACGGATTAGCCCAGTGGCTGCAAGAATGGGCTCAGACTAAGCAACAGCTGTGAGGATGGCACCGGATGGGTCACTGTTTCCTTCTCTTGTCCATAGGGCAATGCTGAGCCAGGATTGATTCGATTGCATTAATGGCAACAGCACAGTGCTATCAGTATGCTAGTATCAGTAGTGCTGTGGAATGAGGACTAGATTGAGAATCAGAATATCTGGGTTTTAATTTTTGTCCCATCATTAATTACTTAAAATATTTTGGGCAATGTCTTTGGGTTTATATAACTAGAATGTTGGATTAAGCATTATTTTTATGACTAGAAACCATATTTCTCATGAAATCTGGCAAAACCCCGATATATCAATGAAATACATGAAAGAAGTTGCCCTATCATGGATGAGTGGGGTTTATCAAGACCTACTTGTTGGCCCTCTCCCCCTTGAACCCCCTCTGGCACCCAGGGATATCCGAGAACACAATTCCTCTCCAGTTTTCACATACATGTGAGGTGATTACAATACCATGACTTGAGTCACGCTTACCTAGCGCTTAGCACCTGTTCTAAGGATCCACTCAAGCTTCAACATCCCATGCTTTCCCTCAAACAAAGAACACTAATCTATCATTGTCTTGATCAACTTCATTATATGGTAGACATTACAAAATCTATGGTCATACTTGTGAAAGCACAGCCCAGAGCTAAATTAAGTAACATGCCCATACCTTTTCCCCCCCAATTTTTTAAAAGCAATAGACTGTAGAGAATCGCAGCAAAGCACCTTACAGTCTGTGGAGCCTCCTTGTTTATGGAGTCATCTGTTTCATTCATTCTTGACTTTCCCATATTTCCCCCTGGCAATAAATTCGGGTCCACAGACATTTGTTTAGGGTCTCTTTTGTGACAGTATGATATTGAACCTTTAAGATCTCATGTAAGCACCAAACCACACCAAACTCAATGCCATCAAATGAATTCTAACTCATGGTGACCCTATAGGACAGGGCAGATAGTGTCTAACTGGCCCTGTGGATTTCTGAGACTTAAATTCTTTACTGGATTTGAAAGACCCATCATTCTCCTGTGGAGCAGCTGGTGGGTTCAAACTGCTGACCTGGGGATGATGCTCAGGTGGAGGTGACAGAAGAGGATCCTTCAGGCTACAACCTGCCATAGGGCAGTGACCTCTGACACCCTCCTTTCCACAGTGCTCTTCTGCTCCCCAGACCACCCATGATGTGCTTCCCTTGGCCATGGTGTTAACCCCTCACCTCCTCCTGGGCTTGTACCTCTGCATTCTGTGGCCCCTGGCTTGAGCGGGAGCTATCTTCCTGAGACCCCTTCCCTATAGATCTGTTTCCTGGACAGTCTGAGCCACCTGTCCCTCTAGCACCCTGGAGAGTCCATTTGCTTCCTGCATCTCTAGATGCTCTCCCTTTGGCCCTGCCACTCCATTTGAGTGTCTCCTGGCAGGCAGGGTCCCCTCCTGGGACTCCTCCCTCCTGACTGAAGTGCATGCTGCTCTCCCAACACACTGTTCCCCTGAACATTCCCGCTGCTCCCCATCACAAATCAGGCAGCTGCTCTGGCTGCATGGGTTTCCCCAACTCCTTCTCTTGCACGGTGGCCTTTCCACCCATTTCTGGTGTTGCTTGCAGAGCCTAGCTTCTCCTGCACGCAGGCCAGCCTGGGGAGACTCTCGTGGTGGAAAGGGCCTCTCGTTCACTTTGTCCATCAGCCTTCATCCCATGCACAGGCTGGTGGCCTCAGCCATTGTACTCCTGCATCCACAGATCTACCCCTGCCTTCCTGCACAGCCTGATCCACCCTGCCTTGTTTCTCTACACTGAACTCCCAGCCATGGAACTGTTGTCGTTCGTCTGCTTCCAAAGCATGGGCAGCATTTGCCACCCTCCAGGGCAAGCCACTGTGAGTCCCTAGTCTTCCTAGGCCGGTGTACTCGGCCCCCTGAGACCATGTGACTCTACCTTTCCAGACGGTGCTGCCCTGGGCACCTAGTTCTCCCAATGCCCTCTTTCCACCTGGCTCCTTGGAGACAGGTCTGTACTCCTCTGGCACTACCTTCTGCTCTTGCCTCTGGTTGTGCACGTCAGCCAGTGTGTTAACTGTTGTAAATGTGAAATGTCAGATAACAAGTTGGTCACTAAGTGAGGAGTGGGTTTATTTTTCATACGTGGGGAAGGAGGTCCAAAATACTTAGCTCCTCATTGGGCAAACATTTTTTATGATTTAAGAATGTATTAGAAAAGGAAAATACCTTTTCAACTTCAGACTCATTTTACATGATACTTTGGAGACAGGGTCTGGGAGTCAGTGTCTGTGAATTACTTTCCTGAGCAAAACATTCTGGATTCAGCTATTGATTAGACCTGTCTGTGAAAATGAGAGGCGGCTGTGGTTGATAAGCTCAAAATCAATGTCATAAAAACAAGAACAATAGCTGCCAGAACCATTTGTGGGCTAAACATCATGGGTGTTTACTTGGCATTGACATGGGTGACAGGTCAATGAAGCCTACCTGGTTTCCCCTTTTGCAGCCTGACTAGTTAGAATAAAATGCCTAGGAAAGGAATTACTCTTTTGATATTTAAACTGTGCATATCCTGATGAGGGAGGATGCCAAGACTCTGACACTCGAACTTGGACAAGATTGCCAGGAGAGGCCAATCCCTGAAGAAGGGCAGACGTCATGTGTGAACAAGGAGAGAGTCAGTGTAAAAGAGGAAGACTCGCATGAATGAAATCCATTGGCACAGCGGCTGCAGCTCTGCGTTGACAGATACCGACCATTGTGCGAGGATGCAGGCCGGGCGGCCTTTTGCCCGGGATCACGAGGAATGAGAGACCACACCGGGGCACCGAACAAGAGCAACCATAAAGACCACTTTTTTGGGGGAACCAATCTATCAGGAAGATGAGTCCGAATGATTTTGTTTTTCTGGGAAAACTGACTTTGGAGAGTGTGGTCACTGGATGGTGTAAGCTCTGTCTGAATACTAACCCCAGGGTTGGTGGTTCACACCCACCGAGTGGCCCCCGGGGAGGAAAGGCCTGGGGGTTGATGTCTGCATAGTTTAAAGCTAATGACACCCTATAGAAAACATGGGATTGCCATGTGTTGGGGGCTGACTCTTGTCAGTTAACAACAACCAGGGTTACTTAATAAGTCTTTGTGAATGAACTTGTCAAGTGCCTGACATTTTTTGTGTCCAGTGATCGAGCAACAAGGCCCATTGCCCTCTGGTTGATTCCAGCTCACAGGGGTTGGTAGGAATAGGGCAGGGTAGAACTGCTTGTTACAGTTTTGGAGACTGTAAATTTTTATCTGAGCAGGAACTTCATCTATCTCCCTTGGAGTAGATGTGGATTTGAACTACTAACTTGGTGGTTAGCAGCTCTGGGCTCAGCCCACTTAGGACAGGGTCCTTAACACCAAGGGTTGCTCAATCAATTTTGGTGAATAATGAACAAGGAAAGTGCCTAGCATGTAGTGGACGTGCCATCGATACTAGCCTTCTTCGCTTTCTCTTACATGGATTATACTAGCCTTCTTCGCTTTCTCTTATATCAGTGTAGGATGGTAGACCCATCGCAGAGGTTCCCTGGTGGTGCAGATTCTTAAGGACTTGGCTGCTAACCCAGAAGTTGACTGCTCAGATTCACCCCACAAGACAAAAATCTGCTGCTCGGCTTCTGTAAGGGTCATAGCCAGGCACGCTCCACGGGCAGCTCTGTTAATCATATAACATATGCTATCTTATGTGAGCTTAAACATTTTATAGATGAAAACATTTCTGCTTAACCACATTGAATCACTATGAATAGAAATCGACTTGAAGGTACGGAACAACATTACAGGCCAGTCTCATTTGATGACACTTTTCAGATAATGTGGTTTTAAAAATCGAAGATTTGTGGCAACCTTGCAGCAAACAAGTCTGATGATGCCAATTCCCCCATAGTATGTGATCATCTTGTGTCTTTGGGTCACGTTTTGGTTAATTCTCACAAAACTTCAGACTTTTTCATAATGCTGTTGCACACGCAATGCACTGTGAGACAATGTAAACATAACTGTTATTTATGTACTGGGAAACCAACCCATACGTGGTGTGACTCACTTTGTTATGGTATTCATTTTACTGTAGTGCCCTGGGATATCCCTGGGATGCCCGCCCTGTGGGCCCATCACTAGAAAGCTTCTCATTTTATAACTTTACTCCTTGATAAAAGAATATTACTTATGAATTAAGATCTATTTAATCACCCTGGAAAATATTAAAGACTTTTTTCATCTAATTATTTTTGTTTAACTTCACCCATCAGCTTAATCTGAAGTAGGTAACTAAGCAAAATGGAAGTCTTAGAAAACAAAATGTCAAATTTAGTAAACCAAGGTGACTTCCCCATCTGGAGTGAGGCTTTGAGATGCTGAAGACAGTTTTGAGCATTAACACGAACTCAGACTTTAACATCAGAAGCTGTGGTTCCCAGTACCTCTTCCAACACCTGTCCACTTAGTTAATTCAATTATCCAAAAATTAATTCACTCATCTGTAACAGTTTTTTTATGTGCAAAAATTTTAAGTTCACATGAGATAGAGTATATTCAACACACACACACACACACACACACACACACAATAAGGCTATTAAATGACTTATCGGGATCCTCATTGATAGCTTCATGGAGTTAGGTTTTGATCACGTTCTCCTGCTCGACATTAAAGCTCATTAGGGGAAGGTGTCCTTTATGTGTAATTTATCCTCCACAGTTCTTTGTTTCCTTTCTTTCTTCTTATTTTTAGTACTGATAAAAATACCAGGGGCCCCGGTGGCCTTGTTAATTGTCAGGCTACTAACTGCAAGGTGAGAGGATCAAGTTTACCAGCTGCCATGAGGAAGAAAGATGAGGCTTTGCTCCTATAAACATTTGCAGCCTCCAAAATTCTATATAGGGTGTGTGTGCATTGGAATCGACTGTATGCTGTGGGTTGGCTTTGGAATCATCATATCTTATTTATAGAACTAGCAATGCTTGGGAAATATTATTCTGTAGTAGATACTTCTGTTTTTTTTTCCTTTGTCTTCCTTTTCTTCTATACTATGCTGCTTATGAGTAAAATATTACATACTATCATGTTGTTGTATCCCATAATGTGATCTATCAGTTATGTATCACATATTGCCTATGATATCAACCTTCAAAAAAAGTAATGACTTCTTTTTTAAAACACATATGATAATCAATGTTTGGTAAGTCATGTAAAATGAAACCTGTGAAGTGATTTGCATGTTTCATGGTCCTTCTAGAAGTTACATCGTGGGAATTCTATTTTGGGTCTGCCTTTCTAATTTGGATTTTTCACTTGGTCTCAATGCTGCCTGTAGGGGAAGTGCTTCTTTCACATAAGGAATCTGACCTTGGTCAATCACCTAAAGCCCTTTGCTGTCAAAGGGTTTAATCCAAGTCCCACACATCCTGTAGGACAGAATAATGGAACTGCCTCATATGGTTTTCAAGGATCTCACTCTGTAGCGAAGCAGTCTGCCACGTCTTCCTCCAACAGAGTGGTTGGTGAGTTTAAACCATCAACTTTTGGAATAGTGGCCCAGCAATGAACCACTGCACCCCAGGGCTCTTTGTCAACAACCTGTAAGGTGACAAGACGTCCAGCTTTTGGAGGTTTTAAAAAACTCCTGATTTTTCGAAAGAATGCACGGCAAGCTAGGGAATGGTCTATTTGGTCCATATAGACCAAATTTTTAATCCAGAAACCCCCCGACCCCTGGCAATGGTGTTCCACTTTAAATCTGGTCACCTTAGCAGTGTGAAAACTGGGATAAGTGATTTGATCCCTCCCAGCTTGGATTTCGCGTCTATGGAGTGGGGATGATGGCAGGTGCTGTCTTAGAGGTGGTGGCAAAGGCGAACTGAGCTGGTCCCTGCAGTGCACATCATGCATCGCTGACAGTAAAAGCTCAAGAAAAGCAACGGCAACCACGAGAACAGCTCATTCTGTCAACCGTTCAGTATGATGGGTTATGCACGCTGGTGTGGAATCCTATAGCTGTTCCCGCCAGGTGTGGTCAGGCTGGTTCCTACTCATAGCAACCATACCCACAGCAGAATGAAATACCATCCATTCCTGAGCCAGCCTCACAATAGTTCCCATGTTTGAGCCCGTTTTTCAATCTACTAGTGAATTCATTCTCTAGTCCTGTTCTTCGCTTTTAAAAAAAAATAGTTTTCTTGGCATGTAATTCTCATATCATTCAATTCAATAGCTCAAACCTATTAAAAAGTGAGTTGTCCAATCATCCCCACAGCCAATTTTAAAACTTATTTTTTATATTCATTGTTATTAGCTCCCCATTTCCCCCAGTCTCAACTGCCATACCGAACTATAAATATAGTTACTGTTTCTATAGATTAACCGATCTTGGCTTTCATATACAGAAAAGCATAACAAAACCAAACAACAATGAGTTAGTTAATTGTGCCAGCCTGGCCAATAATCACATGTGGGGCTGGTTGAAAGGCGGAGGGATAAATGGGTGGTGAAGCCTCGCCTTTCTAGTTCTCGGGTCTCTTGTTTTGTGATGGTTGCACCGGGTGCAGCTGCCTTAGCAGTTCCCTGCTTCAGCTTGCAAGATTGACTTCCTACAAGACATCCCCAAGGAGAAGCCACATGGATCTATCCTGATGCAGCCCTGGGTGCTGGAGCAGCCATGTAGAGACCCCTGCTAGCGCTGAGATGCATATTCATTCACTGACTCAGCTTTCCTCCTGCAGTCGGCATCATTGCCTCTGTTTTGTGAGGTGGAGGACTTTGTGGACTGGTGTTGGGTTAATGTTGGACTTGTGGGCTTGGGCAGCATTGGGTTGGGAAGTTTTTGTGACTGCACACTTTCTTTACATAAAACTCTCTTATACATGAGTTGCTGTGGATTTGTTTCTCTAAAATACCTAGACTAATACAAACAACAACATGAAAAACCCCAACAACAACAACAACAACAACAACAAGATAAAGCAGAGAAAAACTTCAGTGGAACAGAAAGTAGAAACTATTAAAAACTAGAACAAATTTTAAATGGGTCAAAAGGGAGATCAAATGATAACCCACCTGTATCTGCAATAATCCACTTTCCAACACTCTGCACAACAGGAAGACTACTCACCTCCCTTGTACCAGGTGTATTTCTCCTTCCCTTTTTAAAACAACTGAAACAACCTTAAAACGGGTCAAAAAGGAGACCAAATGATAAGCTATTGCATGTTAACCCAACTACATCTGCACAATCGACTCGACAGTGTTCTGTCTGATCACAAGGCTGTTCACATCCCTTGACCACGGTGAGAGGGATTCATCCAAGGCTTAGTCCACGTGCAGACCCTCAAGTGGATCTTCAGCTTCCACTGTCATCTACAGCCTCCTGAAAACTGAGTGTTCCCAAGTTAAGCTCGGATACCTTTAGTTTGATTACTTATACTCCTTGGATCACACTGGCTGTTTGTGCTTCTTTCACGCGGACTTAGTTGATGCCTCAGTTAGATGACTGACTATTAGATGATAAGACTTTAAGGTTCTAGATGCCATTCTTTCTGATATCCAGACACCATCTGCTTTCTTCACCACACTGTGCCAATATCTTCAGTGATCTCTTCATGAGGGTGAGAATCAAGCAGGGCAATGCCTTAAGAACTAATTGTTCTTAGAGTAGGACTAGGATTAATTGCAAGTTCAAAAGCCATTCATTATGTATGGCCTATGGAGTGTTCAGTAGCTGATTTCTCTAAAGTGACCACCAAGCATTTCTCTTGAGGTGTCTCTGGGTAGACTTAAACCTCTGATCTACCAATTGGCAGCTGAGCACATTCACTGCACCACCCAGGGACTTTACAGAATTTATAGAAAGGACCCTGGTTTTCATTTTCACTTAGGCTCTTTTGAGTGAGGGAACGTGGGTGTGATGATTCATTGGGTTATCTTTGTTTTCTCTGAAGCAGATCAGTTCCAACATTTGTGGGAACATTTTGGCTACCACTGTTTACTAGTATAAAAATCTGTCTTATAAAATGTGAGAATCTCTGTTTTCTCTGTAAGATATCAATAGTTTCATAATGGCAATAAATATTTAAAGCAGGAAGGAGGCAAGTGTTTAACTTTTCTAAACCTTGACATCCCAAGCTATATGATTTAATCACAGCAGCCCCACCCTCCAGTTCTTTAATATTGTACCAAATACATTTCATGAATAAATATTAACCAAGTACTCTGGGGTTTATGATTAAATATTAACAGGGTTATTTTTACAAAACGCGCAGGAACGTTTCACAGGATTGTGTCTGTGAATGTAAATTGGTCTGCTGCCGTTTTGACAGAAGAGTCTTGTTGTTTCTTTAGTGACACCTGATTTAGGGATTATGTAGATTAGAAAAAAACATCTCTCTTGTCTATGCCTAATGTTTACTACGTGCCTGCTCCCTCATCCGTGTAGCCGATGTTCTAATGCCATTGGAAAGGATGACTTTACTAGGGAGATGAACAATAAAATATTCTGTAATTTATCCTAATAAGCTTGAATGGGAATCCACTTACTTTGGACATTTCCAGCCAGGCATAATTTATCCCCATCTCTGGCCGTGAAACGGTGTGGATCTTCTTAACTGAGTCCCTGACAGATGGTTTCAGCATTTCCAGGACTCCATTTCCAATTATTTTGCCCATATTGCAAAATTGGCCTTGAAAAAGGGTAAAGAGTTGTTGTGCTGCATTAACATCCCTTCAGAACTACTTGCTGTGAAGGGCATGAAGACAGGAGAGAAAACCAGGAGAGTAATGCTTGAAAAATACGTTTCTGAAGATTAGAACTGTTAGTAACATATAATCCCAGATTACATCACATACAATCTCCATTTAATTTTGATTGTAAATCCCAAAGACCTGTTAAATGAAATAATAAAGACACAGCTACTCAGTTACATGGCTCGTAACCATTCTGATGGGCTCCATAATGTGGAAAGTTGGCAAGGGCTGCAATGTGGGTCGGCTTCCTGTCATCTCAGATCCTGTTAACAGGCACCACCGCTGACCAGTGCAGGAACAGGGATTCTCAGCGCGGCTTTCAAGTCTCGTTACTGGTGCCTAATGAAAGGACTCAAATACCCATGTTCATTTCCCAAGAAACATGAATTGATCACATTCCGTATGCCAAATTTTCATTTTCTTTGGCAGCTTCAGCTGACTGACTATTTCATCTAAAGTGCTCTTCTTTTCTTTTTGTCGCCTTTTAGTTTATGATCAAAATCAATGAGAACTGAAGCTTTCCAGAGCCATCTATAAAATGCAATTACTGTATACAACACACAGTAAAACTCTCGTGGTGTATATGTTGAGACATAATTTATGCCACTTACCTCCAGAGAGGTATTGATCTCTTTCTGTGAATGTTTTACAAAAGGGTCTCCAGAGTGCAAGTGCAAGGAAATATGTGGCTATTGGGGCTGATCTATAATTTGATTAATAATGACCAATCTCTTGAACTTGACTTCTCACTGCACTTTTATGGGGATCTGACCTTAGATGTTAGGCGTTGTCTTTCATCATTCCTTCGGGAGCATTAGTGCTACATTCCTATGTGTTCATCTGTTCCTTACCTTATCCGTGATATAATTCCCATCAAGGTGGGCAGCACGGTGAGGGGATGAATACTAACTTTGGATTCGGAAGGCCTTGGCTGGGTTTCTACCTCTGGGACTTAATACATAGTTGTATGACATCAGGCACATTGGCTCCCTACCTCTTAGTTTTAATCTCTGTGAAATTAATCCAATCATCCACTTCAGGGGGAAATAATTTGTCATTTTATGAGGATTAAAAGAAAATGTCAATTTATTAATTCAATACGTACTAATTAATGAGGCATCTTGAGAGGTTTCGGGCGGATGTGATGGTGAATAAGAACGTATTTGTCTTTTGGGTGCCTATGCAATCAATTTGTATGTACATAAGCCCCGATTCTGTAACGTGTTATACCTATGGAAAGTGGTGTCATTGTTGCTATTATGTTACTGTTATGTTGTCATGCCTGAAAGCGGAAAGCAAATATAATGCTGATGCTGTTCCTCACAGTGGGTCCCATTGGTCGAGGGAGAAGTTAAGAGGTAATGACATGGAAATAGTTCTCATCCTGCACGAGGGTCCGCTTAATGCTCCAAAGCTTAGCACTTACTAGCTTATCCCTTTGAGTTTGGCGGGAAGCTCTGTCTATTGATTATTTCCTTTGTAGCCAGAATGTTCCAAGGGAAAGAGACAGGAAGAAAAGGCAGGAAAGGCAGTTTCTTTGTGCACTTCTAAATGCTACTATCAGAGTCTGGGAGAACGGGAAGTTCATTTTCTAAGAACAAGCTCAACTAATTTATGCACTGTTCTCCAGAATCTGATCCCTCTCCTTCCAAATGAATTTTGTGGAGATGGGCAGATACATGAGTACGCGGTTTGTGACCCTTTGGACTAGAAGCCTTGAGTCACTACCAAGGTTAAGTTATGGGATTTTTCTGCCCTGGAAATTATGTAGAGACAGTCGTTATCCTAGATGGAAGGATGCCACTTTCCAAGTCATTTTCAATACTGCTGGATGAAAGGTCGGGTTCAAATGCTGTACTTCATTGGAATGAAAAATAGCAACCTATAGTTAATGAAGTTCCTTCTGCTTTGACGTTGCTGATTTCTGCTCATGGAACTTAATCTTCTAGAATATTAGTTTGTACCATTTGAAGTCTCTCAAGAAAGAATATTTCCTTAAAATAAACGGATGCTGTCATGCCAATTTACTTGGAACAGGAACTTGAAGAATATATATGGCTCCATTGTTATATGACTATAATATATTTTTCTACCTTGACCTGAAGTAAGCATCCCCTTTTTAGGATTAGAAGAAAATTAATTACCTCTTGTTAGCTCATTGAGGTCTGTGCTAAATTCGAACACCAATATATATTCAATGATAGATTATTTGGTTAGGGAAAAATTTTCAGTGGAGTCAGAGTTCACATTTTTAATAAAGAGCAAATGTCTGGAAGAAGCTGAGTCTAGTTGGATGAGATACTTACAGGTGCATTGAAGTGATCTCCCTGCCTGTATCCTCTCTCTAACTCTGCAATTTATAGATTTTTCGGCAAGGTTGAGGTGCCAGGGATAGCACAATTCCCGCCCCCTGAGGTCCACGGAGTGGAACACGCTTTGCCACTTTGTTTGCTCAAATGTAAGAATCCAAAAGTTCAGTGAATGAGAGTTTAAGAAGCAGTTAGTTTATTTTTAGGTCATTTTCCTGTTAGGATGGACCCACACTGCACATCTCAGCTATTTCCTTGTCTTGAGTACTAAGAATCTAGAGTCCGCAGGCTCACAAGGTAGGGCTTTGTTTTAATAACACTTTTATAATACAACTTTGTATTAATAATAGTAATACTTGGTTTTCTTAGTCCTGTCTTTAATCTTTCTAGGAGAATAACTTTGAGGCACGTAAGTATAATTTATTTATTTCTGTAAAGAAGAGCAGCAAGTAACATTGATTGAACACACAGACTATGTTAAATCTGGTGGTAAACACTTTTACATGTTTTATTTAATTTTCTCTTTTCATGCCAATCATGAGTTGTGTGTGTGTGTG
The DNA here is from genome assembly GCF_000313985.2 of Echinops telfairi. Taxonomy (NCBI): domain Eukaryota; kingdom Metazoa; phylum Chordata; class Mammalia; order Afrosoricida; family Tenrecidae; genus Echinops; species Echinops telfairi. The sequence goes on from NW_022103920.1 coordinate 65,250,397, forward strand.
TGCGCGCGCACGCGCATGCATGTGCCTGTATGGGGCTGAGTTCTCTAGAGAGACAAAACCAGTGACATTCATATATGAAAGAAGCTTATGTCAAGGACATGTTTTCCCATTCTAACTCAAGTCCATGAGTCAGAGGCTAGCTGCAGGTCCCTTCAGAATCATGCATCTGCTGGCCAGTGAAGTAGGAAGGTGAAACAGGAAGTTGGGAGATCACAGGCTGGGGGGCCGAGTTTGGCAGAAACATGGCAGGGTGCCAACAGTTCCCATGGTTAGCAAGCCACATGGATGTCTAGATCCAGCAACCTAGAAATCAGGAAGGTGACTGGCAAAGAGAGACCGATTCTTTACAGGGCATCTGACGAACAGACCACAGGCCCAAGGGACACCATTAGGTTGTGATAGGTTGGACTCTAACCCATATCTTTTTCCAGATGCGCCAAGTTGACAGATAAATATAACCATGGCAGTGCCAATTTTCCTGCTGAGGAAACACCGATGTAAATTTATGAGTTGTCCAAATTTGTTTGACATCTGTGTGAGTCTTAGTTTCAAAAGTTCTAAAATAAAGGCAACAATTCCTTGCTCATAGTTCTTTAATGTTATAATATGTGCAGCATGAAGATGATATCCTAAAGAGAAGAGAAACAAGTTTGCTTTTATAATTTTTCAACTTTAACTGTTATTATGAGTATATTTAAAGTCCTCAAGTGGCACAAATAGTTAAGTGTTTGGCTAGTCACTAAATGTTGGCTGATTGAACCCACCCAGGAGCATCTTTCAAGAAAGGTCTGGCATCTGCTTCAGAAAGATCATAGCCTTTGAAGATTCGATGAAGCGTAGTCCTACTCGGAAACACATGGCCTCACTGTGGCTTGGTTTGGTTTTGGCTTATGAGTATATTTTGTCCTTAGATACCTTGAAAATATAATAAAAATGCAATCAAGCATTTGAATAGTGTATCTTTGTAAAGTGAAAATCAATTGGTTGTATTGAACTGATGGAATTATTTTGAGTTTAATCCACTGAATTAGTTGTTGCTGGTTCTAGGTGTACATGACCTTATACACGAGTCCACATATGTGAGACCACAGATTTAGTGGTTCCGGTTTTGCTCTCATATAGGATTGCTTTGTGGTGATGGTACCAGAATGACCTCTTTTCAAATCCCCGAGCCACATTCTCATTTTAGTATATGTGCTGCCAAGGCGAGCGCTAGAGCCACATTCTAACTATATCCCCCCTAAAGTTGTCTCTTTGGCCAGGGCCTGGTTTCATTTCCTCATGTGTGTAAGGGGGATCTCATGGCCCTTGAGGAAAGGCCCACTCATAGTGATCCTACAGGGCAGGTTAGAACTGCCCTTGTGGTTCTCTGAGACTGGAGTTGTTTTGGAGTGGCTGGTGGTTTTGAACTGCTTACCTTGAGGTTACAGCCGAATGCCAATATTTGAGACCACAAATCTTAGAACAATTCCCTGATAGTATCACAAGATATAAGTAGTTTCCCTCCTCTTTTGCTCAGCCATAACTATATAATGGAGAACACACCTTATAATAAACGCAAAGAAGCTTTGAAAACAACAAAAGATTTAAACTGTTTCCTCAGGGCAGTAATATTATTACTAAGGTTTCCTCTTCCATACATCGGAGATTATCATTCCTGTTGTGGTTACTTTATGAGAAATTGTGTCAATAGTCTCATATAGGTGAAGATGCTCTTAAAACTATGAAGCACTGTAAATATGTAAGTTATTAGTATTACAATTAACTTTATTTACATTCTCATCAAGTTCATTTTCAAGGCACTGTTCCTGAGGTTTGCTGGTCATTTAATTTTCATTATCACACTTGTCAAACAGTTTCTACAACTAACCAATTTGGTATCAAGACTAAGAACCAATATAGGGGAGAAATGTTTCTGCCCATCATACAGACACTACTTTGGGTGAGGTTAATAACATTTATGAACCAAAACGAATTTAAGGATGAGACTGGTTATTTCTTCTTTGTTGTTCAGATTTTCATTTGTGCAAGGCCCATTGCTCAGAGAAAATCATCTCTCATGCTGCTTGTTTTTATTAGAAAATATCTTTTTAAGTTTAGTTGGGCAAGTATAGTAGCATGGGCATATGCCTTTATAGATACTGATGATTATGTGTTACATATTTCAGTGGACTGTCATTCAATGAACACATTATTTTGCATGGCTGTAATGTATACAGCCTTTGGGGGGAGATCCCAAAGAATACGCATGCTCCAAGTTGTTCTCAGAAATGACTTAGAGGAGTAAGCGTCGGAACCAGGAAACAAGGCATGTGGTGTCAGTCCAAATTGTTGGCATGGACAAACAGGTCTCTAAGCTAGAGGCAAGTAGATAATAGTTGGGCATGAGTGACTTCTTTGAGGATTTGCTTTGATCAGATGAATGGATTCTGTTTTGTATAACATGTTAGTATAACCTACTTGGCAGTTGGCATTCTAGCCGCTCGGATCAGAGATACTCCACACTCATGAGATGAATTCTATATATTGTAAACCTCGTATCACCTCATATCAAGGTGAGATGGAGCAGTAAAAGCTAGTGGGAAGTATCTTCAAGCCGGCGGAGGACACTTTTTCTCTTTTTACATCAGGCAGGAAGAGACCATTCTTACCAAAGGGGGTTGAGTCCCCTCCTCCCTCCACTACTACAAAAGAGAAACTAGTTATCTGAGAATTAGAATGCTCCTTTCAGCTGAAACAGCTCAGATGGCATGCTCAGAAGATCCACAGCAATGACAATCTTTAGTCATGAGGTTCTCAGCAAGAAGTTAGTTCCCAAGACGTTACTTTGATCAAGTACCCAGGCTAAGACCAAGACGTGATAATAAGGACAAAGGGATTGAAATAGCAAAGATCACCACTGAACCCTGCCAGTCTCCAAAGCCCAGTCTGGCTTTGAAGATTAGCAAGAATGAGACTTATATTTGGCTTAAGTTATTTGTAGTTGGGTGAATCTTTGAGCTACCAGACAAGCAGTAAAAAGCCTGTTGAGATAGTTAAGGTTTATTATGTGCTCCATAAACATATGTGGGATTAATTGAAGGGCAGAGAGATAAATGGCTTGGTGAACCTCACCTTTTGCTTTCTGATGGTTGGACCAGGGTGCAGCTGCCTTAGCCAGTTCCCTGCTTCAGCTTGCAAGGCTCACTTCCTGCAAGACATCCCTGAGGAGAAGCCACATGGACCTACCCTGATGCAGCCTTGGGTGCTGGTGCACCCATGTGGAGACCCCTGCCAGCGTTGAGATGCTTACACATTCACTAATTTGGCTTTCCTCCTGCAGTCAGTATCATTGCATGTGTTTTGTGAGACTGAGGAGGACTTTGTAGATTGGTGTCAGACCTATGAGCAAATGTTGGACTTATGGGCTTGGACAGCACAGGGTTGGGATGCTTTCTTGATGTACACTTACCCTTTATAGAAAACTCTCTCTTATATATATGAGCTTCTGTGGATTTGTTTCCTAGTTTACCCAGACTAACACAACTATACAAGGTAAAGGCTCAGGTGAGCGAATCATCTACAGCAGCAATTCAGGGTCTCCGTGGTTTCATACAGAGCTGCACCCCAATTTTGTGATCAGGACCCAAGGTGAGAGGAAAACCCACTATGCCGGATGAAGAAAAGCTGTACACCTTTATTATTGGGCTAGGATAGAGCCTAAGGCACCCTCAAAGACTCTTTTGGGTGAATTGCTTTCTAGGACCTAGTTGCGAGCTTCTGAGAAGGAGCCTGTGCAGGTGGTCTAGCCCTGGATTCCTGCATCACCATCGACTTCACAGGGGAGGGCAGGACTGGACGCAGTTTAAAAGTGATCACTGCTTCAGACACGAGAAAGAACCAGAGATGGATCCTGAAATTTCTCGCTACCCTTTGCAGTTTGTTTTCTGCTAATTAAATGACCAAGAAAATTAGGTCAACTCATTTTTATTTTCTTTATTAACATGTGGATTCTTATATTTGGAACGCATATCTTTATACTTTTCACATATTTGTGCATTTAAAAGACTGCATCCAATTATTGCTACGCATGGATATTTGTAATGGCAGAGGTTTCCAGGCCACCAGGGTCAAAATTTTGGAAAACAGAGAAGGTAAAATAGGCAAGGTTTTTTTATTTTGCCAAGTGGGTGTGCACAGTTTAAAATGATGACTAAAACTTAATTTTCTGGGAATATGGGTTTAAGTGGTGGGCACTTCTGCTTTAGAAATAGAACTCTTTCCCTTCGGCCATATGAATTGCTATCTCCCAGCACCTGCTAGTACAAACATTGCATCGGGCACTGGTTTCTTTATGGATTGTAGATCAATTACTGCTTACGAGTCTTTCAAGCTCATATGAGCTAGGGAGATTCATAGACTGTCATGATGGTTAAGAACACAAACATTGGCTTGAGTTCCAGCCTGGAATTTCTTAGCTGTTTGACCTTGGAAAGATTGTTTAACTTCTCTGTGATTCAGAGGTGGTATCTGCCTTATGTGGATGAAATGATTCCTGTGTTTTGAAAATTCATAGCAGTGACGGGCATGTTAGCAGTGGCTAGTGTTTCCAAATATAAGCCCTCTCCTTTTTTTTTTTGTGGAGGGGAAGGGCACACTATTATCTACAGTTTTCAATGTTTTTCCTAATGCTGTAATGTCTGCAATAAAACAATTCTAAAGGGAGTTTGCTTTTTAACCAAATGGAAATAGTGTCTGTAACTATTGGAACCAGCTAAAGGATTGTCTATAATCCTCAAAGGAAAATAACCAGATTTTACTTTCTTACCTCAACTTTTATAGAATGACACAAATAATTTTTAGGATAACATTTTTTTTTGATCATTTTATTAGGGACTCATACAACTCTTGTCACAATCCATACATACATCAATTGTGTAAAGCACATTTGTACATTCATTGCCCTCATTATTCTCAAAACATTTCCTCTCCACTTAAGCCCCCAG
>NW_022103920.1:65256959-65259810 GCF_000313985.2 Echinops telfairi
AAACACCAACAGGTCCTTTGCCATCTTCACAATCATTCTCATGCCTGCATCCATTGTTGCAGCCACCGTATCAATCCGTCTTTTGAGGGTCTTCCTCTTTTTTTATTTTTGCTGCCCCTTTAGTTTACCAAGCATAATATTCTCTTCCAGTGACTGGTCACTCCTGATAACATGTTCAAAGTATATAAGACAAAGTCTTGCCATTATTGCCTCTAAGAAACATTCTGGGTGTACTTTTTCCAAGACAGATGTTTGTTCTTTTGGCAGTCCATGGTACTTTCAATATTCTTTGCCAGCACCATGATTTAAATGAATCAACTACTCTTTAGTCTTCCTTATTCAATGTCCAACTTTCATGTGTATATGACGTACTTGAAAATGCATGACTTGGGTCAGGAGACATATGATCAATCTCTTTAATGACTCTTATTGGGGAGTTAAGGTTTTCAGCGTGTCTCTGGTTTTCACTGTCAGAGTTTTGAGATATCAGCTGTCACAAATCCGGTTTCTGTCATCTAGATCTTCCAGTACTAAGGCTCTGTCATATCTAAATTTCACAACATAATGTGCCCATCAGATCTCACCAGTGAACTGAAGGTGAGCTTTTCACATGCATGAGGCAAAAAACGGGAAACTGCAATTTACAATTGAGGAATGATATGGCAAATGATCAGTTCCTCTAGGAATGTGCTATACAAGATGTGACTGTAAAACAATGAACCAGAATGCCCAGAAGCAGAGCTTCTCCCATCTGGCTATGCATCTTAGGCACCCAGATATTAAAAACTGAAGATTTACAGTCCCATCTAAATGATCAGAACCTATGTATCTGGTGAATCGAATTATTCTTTTAAAAATTCCCTGGTTTTCAGGGTTCATCCATGTATCTGGTTCATTCATGTATCATGTATCAGGACTTCATGTTCTCATTCTTTATGTCTACATATATGTAGCATATTTTGTTTATTCATTCCTCTGCTTCTGGACATTCACACTGTTTCTCCTTTGACCATTGAGAATAATGCTGCATTGAGCGGCCGTGTGCACGCACCTGCGCTTCTTCATTTGGTTCTTCTGGACGCATACTTAGTAGTGGGATGCTGAGTGAAATGCCAGTAACATAAAGACAACCATTGTATGATTCTAGCCATAGTAAATATCTACAAAGGCAAGTGTATAGAGACGAAAGTTTATCAGTGGTTACAGGTGGGCATGAAGGAAGTGAAAATGGGATTCATTACTTAGGGGATATTGGACTTCTGCTAAGGGTGATAGGGAATTTTGCAAGCAGGTATTGGTAATGTTTGAACAATATTATACACATAATTAATGCCACTGAACTGTACATGCAAAGAAGGTTTAAATGGTAAATGCTTTCTTACAGACATACTCACCTCAATTTACAAAACGTCCATGGTGATTTTGATGAATTACATCCCAGAGCAATCTCAAACTGTATAGTCATCTTTCCAATATTATCATTTAAACAGGTAGAGACTGGTAGGAATTTAGTATAGCATCTAATGCAACCCTACACTATAGAGATTAAAAACATTAATATTCGGAATGGCTTACCAATTTCAGGATTATAGAATTTTTGAGGGGGAAGAAAGCTTTTAAGTGATGTAACATATCATTGACATTTTATAGATGAAGAAGCTGAGAACCAGAGAGGCTATGAGACGGGCCTCAGGTACTGACATAGCAGACACCTGAGATCTATCAGCCTTCATTAGGGAAGTAATGCACAGGTGTCAGGACATATTGAAGGTCTTATCCCAAGGATTGTGGATACTACGTGGTAGAGATGGGCATCAGAGTGTAAGTATATAGACACTCATGCAGTTGGTGTGTATGAATCTTTTAAAAAATTAATGTGAGATGGAATTTGAGATTGGACAGAACTTGGTTATTGTTGGAGATTTCAAACAGTGGAATGGAACTACAGTGGACGGGAGATCAGGACTCCGCCCTCATGTCGATAACTACCTGTGTGGCAGGATCATAGCAATCACTTAACCCCTTCCAGTTTTCATATTCTTATCTCAGAAATTAGAGCGACAGTACCTTCCCCACAAAATTTACATACATAACTTACGTGGTATAATTTACAATAAAAAGACGGTTATGAGTATACCCCCCTGAAATATATAGGAAAATATATAGAAAAATATAATGTATTATTTGAATCTTATTACTTGAGAAATTATTTAAATATAAATACCTTTATGAAATAAGGTCGTGTTGATAATCTGAAGGTTAATGTAGAATCTAATATTTAATTTTAGTTTAATGCGACCTAATATTTTCTACCAATTTAAACAATAAACACCTATGTGTTTAGTAAGTATTTATTTTCAGTAGTATCACTGACTTCATGTAAATGCCCAGTCTTTGCCTGTGCAATTGACAAAGGGTTTTACTATGATAAATTATATTGAATGGAAAAAAATCTGTAAATAAAATAGACAGTTTTTATTTTCTCAAGGCTACCTACCGATCCATGGGAGATATTTTCATACAAGGTTAGATCTAAAACTGTACTCATTCTTTTTTTAATGGACCTTATGATAAGAGACTAAGAAACACTTATAAATGTACTTATTACATAACTGGTACTGTGGTTGTATTGTTCACTTATAGAACATTGTGTTGAAATGTTCTGGAACATTTTGGTTTGCATTTTAGTTTTATCCAGTTAGGCACAGATATGATTTTACTATTGTTCTGCTTAAAATTATGTATGGCCAGGCATAAAGTTATCAAGTCTGTGGTAGTTACACGAGTTAATGTCAATTTAATAATAAAATAATAATAATAAAAGAATGAAAGGGTGCAGTTTAGCCTGTCA
>NW_022103920.1:65259910-65264134 GCF_000313985.2 Echinops telfairi
CTACCGATCCATGGGAGATATTTTCATACAAGGTTAGATCTAAAACTGTACTCATTCTTTTTTTAATGGACCTTATGATAAGAGACTAAGAAACACTTATAAATGTACTTATTACATAACTGGTACTGTGGTTGTATTGTTCACTTATAGAACATTGTGTTGAAATGTTCTGGAACATTTTGGTTTGCATTTTAGTTTTATCCAGTTAGGCACAGATATGATTTTACTATTGTTCTGCTTAAAATTATGTATGGCCAGGCATAAAGTTATCAAGTCTGTGGTAGTTACACGAGTTAATGTCAATTTAATAATAAAATAATAATAATAAAAGAATGAAAGGGTGCAGTTTAGCCTGTCAATCAGGTCACAGTCTGAAGATAGCTCCTTCCTGGGGATGGCCTCATTATGAGGATTCTGGGAGCTCCCTCTCTTCCTCCTTGGAGGGAGACACACTATCTCACCACCTTGGTCTTCCTGCCAACAGGGAGCCCCTCTGATGGCAGCCGGAGCCCTAGAGATGCTTCCACCATCACTGGATCCATAAGACTTTCCACCCACTGGCCTGTGATTGCCCTGTATTTGGCATCAATGTATCTGTTGTGTGAGTCTAAAGATGAATTTATGGACTAGTATCAGACATATGGGAAAATATAGAAATTATGGACTTGATCTGGACAGGGCTGAGATGTTTTATTGATGCATAATTACTTCTTGATATAAAGTTCACTCTCTCACATATATGAGTGTCAATGAATTTGTTTCTCTAGTCAACCCAGAGTTACACATATTTTTTTTGCAGTTAAAAAATACTATTTTAAAAAATTCCATTACATTAATTGCTTTATATTAGTCAAAATTCAACCAGGAAACAGTAACCTGGTGCTAGGTTAATGAAACTTCATGGAAGTTTAATAGAAAGAATTAATAACACATTACAGGGCATTGCTATAATGAAGAATTAGCTAGTAAAGAAGTGAAGACAATGCTAAGCAACGTAGGAAGAGAAAATTTAGGAGCAGCCACTATGTCCAGGGCTGAGAAGAACCTGGGAGTGAATGGCCATGAAAGAGGGTTTCCCTTTAAAATTTTTCCAAATTGTTTATGTATTATTCATTTATTGACTGCTTGATTTCTCAAGTATCTAAGAGGATACCAAAATAAACTTCAAGATCTATCTTGTCATACAAGACTCATCTAGGCATATTTATCATCAAAATTACTTTAAAAGGGTATAGCAAAGGAACACAAGCATCATAGTCCCTCAGTTGCAAATGTTTATGTTTCCTCATCATTGCTGGACTGTATGAAAAAGGATGCAGCATCATGTTTAGAGGAAGACCAATCAACACTCAGTTACATGCAGATGACACAATCTTGTTTGCTGAACATGAAGATAACTTGAAGGACTTACTGATGAAGGTAAAAAATGACAGCCTTCAGTGGATTATAGCTCAGCATAAAGCAAACAAAAATTCCCGTGGCTAGATCAATATACAGTAGGCTGAACAGAAAAACGATGGATGCTGTCAAGGATTTCATTTACTTGGACCTATGATCAATATCCATGGAAGCAGCAGACAAAACATCAAATGACATATTGCATTGGGCAACTTTGCTGCCCACCCCCCTTTTTCAGGTGTTAAAAGATGTCACTCTGAAGAGTGACATTTAAGGTTCATCTAACTCAAGCTATAGTATTTTGAACCACCTCCTTCCTATTCATGGAAAGCTGTATCAGGAAGACTGAAGAATTATGCTGGCGAAGAATATTGAATATCGATACCACGGGTTGCTGGCAGAAGGAACACATCTGTCTTGCAAGAAGTCTAGCCAGAATACTGCTTAGATGTGAGGATGGTAACACTTTGTTGCATGTGTGTGTTTTGGAGATGCTCTCAGGAGGGACCAGCCCAGGAGAAGAACATTAGCTTGGTTAGCTTGGTAAAATCGATGATCGCCAATAGTGAGGGGACCCTCACTATAGGACACTGTGAAGATTAGATGAAACAAAGTGCTTCTGAGTATAACTTGTAAGTCTTTTCATATATTTATTTAATGAGTGCCTACCTTTTTTCCCCCTAGCCCATTTTATTAGGAACCAATCCAGACATCTAACCATTCTATAGTTCAAGCATACCAAGCAGTGTGGCCCCATCGCGTCACAATCAGCTTCAAAACCTCTCTTGAACTCCTTGATATCAGCTCCTCCTTCCTTTTCCAGTGGGACCCCACAGGGACCCTTTTTTAGTCATGATCTCTATGGATTTGCATGAAGAACATAGAAAAATACGCAACAGAGATTAAAGAAAGCTACTAACCATGACCAAATACAACAGAGATGAACCCTAATATGAAAAAAAGCAACCCACAGAAAACATGAAAAAACAGATCAAGCATAAAATGTATCTGAAGGGAGCTCAAAAGCCACGGTTCAAATTATTCGAGTCAGATTTATGATTTTAACCTATAGTTTGTATCTCCACTACTGTTTGTCAGGCAGCCAAGCTATCCCCATCCCTCAATGAAGGTCAGAGGGAGATCACTGGAGGCTGATTCCCTCTTCAGATCCTGCAAACGCATTTGGGCTTCCACTGTCATCCAGAGCCTCTGAACATCAGACTCTCAGCATTTAAGCTCTGATACTATAGCTTCCTTTGGGTTTGGATTACGTAAATTTACAATCCTTGGATCACGAATGTTGGTGTGCATGGGGATGTCTCACGTAGATGGCTGCTTGTTTAAAAACGAGCCTTGAAGACCCCAAATGCTATTCTTTTTTGATACCAGGGAGTGCCTATCTTTGCTTGCTCATTTGCTGCTCTAGAACCTGGAGATAAAACGTGGTTAGTGACATTTTCCCATGAATTTTTATGAGTTTTCTCCCTTGTACATTAATGAATGAAGGCAGACACACCCTTCTGCAGAAGACGGGGGAATGAACAGGACTCTCCGAGGGTGTGTTGTCATTGTTAGGTGCCAGCGAGCCTGTTTGAACTTACAGTGACCCCATGGGGGTTTCCTAGGCTGTAGTCTTTATGAAAGCAGGTTGCCAGGAGGTCTTTCCCCCTGTGGAGCCCTGAGTGGGCTTGAACCGCCAACCTTTTCATTAATAGCTGAGTCTTCCTGGTTTACTCCACTTACGGCTTATTTCTGAGAGTATGTAAGAAAGATAGCTGACTTAGATAGGTACAGGAGGTCTATGCTAGGAAATTAGGACAGTTTTACCAAGCGTGGTGAGCTTCACCCGTGGACTAACAGGTGAACTGGTGATGGTATTCTGGAGAAAAGGAGTAGGAGATGATGAAGTAAATGAGGCACTGGAAGGGTCTGAACAGACTGGAGGGTGCAGTGCAAGGAGAGGGTAGGACGGCATCCCCACATTCGGGTTCAGGTCTGATCCTTGGACTTTCAGTGCCCGTGTTTTTTTTTATGAACGTGCGTGTGACTAAGTTTATTTTTCAAGTGGTCACTGTGAAAATCAAATGAAGGTGGGGGGGAGGGCATGGGATACCAAAAAGAACAAATGGCAAGGGGCTGCTCCAGTTTAGGTGAGAGATGATTTCCTAAGATGCTTGGATTGAACCGAAAGAGACGTGCGTGTGTGGCTGCAAGTGGGTGGCATCAGCTGGGCTTGCTATGGGTTTCCTGTGAAGGGAAGGCGCTCAGGTGGCCCAGTGGTTAAGCACTTGGCAGCTCATCGAAAGGTTGGGGATTTGCACCTATCCTGATGCTGAAAGACTTAGTATCTCCAAGCAAGCCCTGTAGAGGTAGCTCTAAAGGACCCTCAGCAGTCCCTGACAACAGTATCATATTTGAGTACGAGAGGGCTGGTGGACTTGCGTCGCCAGAGAGAGGGCGAGCCATCCACCAGGGTATGGAACACTCTACGAGAACCAGCAGTTTGAAGGGGATGGAGGAGATCCTGAGTAAAGTACGTAGAAAGCACGTAGAACAGGGCCTGCCCCTCAGCCAGTGTGAGCCCAGGGGATGTGCCGGTGAGTCTGAGAAGCCTTGGAGACAATGGAAAGGACACACTGAGCTGTACTGAGCTACACAACTGTTGGTTATTACTATTATTTTGATCGTAAAACGTGGCAAGTGATAAATTAATTCATGTTCTAATTTGTTTAGCTTCTACTTCAAAATCACTTATAATGTGATCCCTTTAGTAGTTTCCCCAATGGTATAAAAGGAGGGATTGACTATTTAAAATGGGAACCCATG
>NW_022103920.1:65264234-65267084 GCF_000313985.2 Echinops telfairi
AGTGTGTAGGATAAACAACTTATTTTGGAGCAGCGCATTCATTTTCTAAAGACAGTATCAGCTCCTGCACTGCACAGAGTCTAATCAGCAGATATTGCGAGTGGGTGGCATCAGCTGGGCTTGCTATGGGTTTCCTGTGAAGGGAAGGCACTCAGGTGGCCCAGTGGTTAAGCACTTGGCAGCTCATCGAAAGGTTGGGGATTTGCACCTATCCTGATGCTGAAAGACTTAGTATCTCCAAGCAAGCCCTGTAGAGGTAGCTCTAAAGGACCCTCAGCAGTCCCTGACAACAGTATCATATTTGAGTACGAGAGGGCTGGTGGACTTGCGTCGCCAGAGAGAGGGCGAGCCATCCACCAGGGTATGGAACACTCTACGAGAACCAGCAGTTTGAAGGGGATGGAGGAGATCCTGAGTAAAGTACGTAGAAAGCACGTAGAACAGGGCCTGCCCCTCAGCCAGTGTGAGCCCAGGGGATGTGCCGGTGAGTCTGAGAAGCCTTGGAGACAATGGAAAGGACACACTGAGCTGTACTGAGCTACACAACTGTTGGTTATTACTATTATTTTGATCGTAAAACGTGGCAAGTGATAAATTAATTCATGTTCTAATTTGTTTAGCTTCTACTTCAAAATCACTTATAATGTGATCCCTTTAGTAGTTTCCCCAATGGTATAAAAGGAGGGATTGACTATTTAAAATGGGAACCCATGGTTCATAATCTTCCAAGTTTCCTGATTGAAGCTGAAAACTAGATCACTCCTCAGAGCTCCTCCAGGGAGTACGACGTTAGAAAGATAACAGCAGGCTTGTAAATTAGTACAGTTTACCAACCCACAAGCATTTGTCACACTCCCCCCTCCTCACTGGAGAGCAGAGGAAAATAAGCAGCCTTTGCTCAGCGCCTCCTGCCTCATGATTTGCTTGGCATAAATTGCTACCTGCCTTGTGGCTGGGCAGTTAGCTAATTTAAAGGCTGAATGAAACAGCTCTGAAAACAGCCAGAGTGTTCTATTGAAGTGGACGGCCAGTCAATAGGGGAAAAAGGGGGATGCGCTGATTAATGATAAAACCAGGAGCACTCTTTGAAAAGAATCTTTATGCTTTGCCAAGCTGATTTAAAGAGATCTCATATTACTCTTCAACTGGTGCCTGTTCCATATTTCTGATTTTGACTTTACACAGTTGCGGGGGTATTACAATCCAATCATGGCTGATACTCTTTTCACTGGAACAATTCTCAAGTAAGTTTGACTTAATTCAAAAAACATGTGTATTTATTCATTATTGTCAATTTAGTTGTCCCTCTACCCGTCAAACGGAATCCTGGGTTGATGAATGCTTGCACACTTATAGGTGTAGCTCACCGTACAGGAAGTCCAGATGTTATTGTTAAGGGCACAGAGAACCAGTGGCTCTGTGGTTTCTGATTTGGATTGTAAACCAAGATATGTATTCCAATCATTCCATTCAATTGTGTGGCCCTGGACATATTGAGTTATCTATCTGCGCTTGGCTTTTGTCATCTATAAATTAGAAATGCTAATAATACTACCACTCATAGGATAATCGACAGAATTACATGAAACAAATGTCTGCTGTCAATATGTGGAACATGCTGTGAACAGTGCTTACTACTTGAAAAGCCTTCATTTAGTGAGGACTGCAGAGTCTCCTCTTAGTTCCATGTGGAAGTGGGATCCGGTAGACTGTAAACATTTCTTTATCGTTGGATGAGTACTATGGATGCTGCAGAAATCATACTCAAAGAAAGTGCTTATACATTAGTGACGAACACTTGTAGTGCAGTGAGCTATGAGCTGGGCTGCTAACCATGAAGTTGGCAGTTCGAAACCACCAGCCACTCCATAGGAGAAAGGTGAGGCTTTCCACTCCTGTCAAGAATTCCAGCCTCAGAAACCCACAGGTGCAGTACTGCTTTGTCCTCCAGGGTCACGAGGAGTCAGGTTTGACTTGGCAGCAGCGTGCTTGGATTTGGGTTTATAAATTAAAAGGGTCTTATATTTGCTCAGCACTTTTCTTCTAATTTTCTAGAGTGTCAGTGGAGCGTGGGGGGCAGAAGAGACCCCTGCTGCTCTTTGTAACCCAGCCTGTGGCCCCACACATTGCATAGGCCAAGGTTCAATGAGTGGACATCACAGGAAGGAATATGCAGTTGATATGGGCTGAAGGCTTTTCTTTGGGCCTCAAGTCTTTATGAGAGGATGAAGTTAGTATCTTTTAAAAGGAGACGAAGGAATCAATCAGAAGCAGTTAATATTCCCATGGTCATTTGGGAAGGAGGGGGATCATTAGTGAGAAAGTGAAAGTGGATTCATGATCAAAGGGAGAGCTTATCCTTACAACTCATTTTCCTATAATAGAGTCCAAGTACAGGAGCTTTGTAAGAGCAATTCCTTATTTGTGGCTCTTTTCTCATTTTAGCTGACCAGATTAGCTTGAATTAGGCCCAAAGCACTATTAAACAAAAATTCCAATGCTTTGCATAATTCTGATAACTTTATTAAATTATTATACATTAGTGAATGTCTGCTGAGCCCACTGTTTGCCAGCCCAGGATGAACTGGATAATTTACTCATATATATTATTTAGAAATTAAAATGTTGATTTCACAGGGTTATTGGAAAATCCAAGTCATGCTGATTTAATATAGCAAATTGTGCAAATGGAATTAATTTTGGAAGGCATTTATATAATTTAAGTAGCTTAATTCCACATTAATAAATATGCTGTAGTGTGTAGGATAAACAACTTATTTTGGAGCAGCGCATTCATTTTCTAAAGACAGTATCAGCTCCTGCACTGCACAGAGTCTAATCAGCAGATAT
>NW_022103920.1:65267424-65270056 GCF_000313985.2 Echinops telfairi
TGGAAGTGAAAACCCCGTGGATCAAAAGGTCCAATCCCCAACCAGTCTCGGGGATGGTACCGGATCTGGTGGCATTTTGTTCTGTTGTTGCATGCAGTTGCCAGGGGCCGGGCCCTAGCCCAATGGCAGCTAAGAGCCACTGTGACCCTCCAGTGCAGCAGTTCTCAACCCGGGGGACGAAGGACCCTTTCACAGGGGTTGCCTGATTCATAAGGTAGCAAAATGACAGTGATGAAGTAGCAATGAAAATAATTTAATGGTCGGGGGGTCACCACCACATGAGGAACTGCCTTCAAGGGTCGCGGCATTAGGAAGGTTGAGAACCACTCTACAGTAATCGGAGTGAACTCTAAGGAACATGACAATAAGCCTAATTTTCCCTCCTTATTATATTCTCTTCTCTCTTTCTGTGTGTGGAATTTGTAATGATCCTTGCAAAGGTCCGTTATGTGCAGACTCCTGCTTTTCGCTGAGGGAGCCAGGTGGTTTTAAAAGAGGACTTCAGAAGTTAGGCATGACTGGTTTATACAGTGTGACCTCAGTTTCCTTCAATGTTTCTAACCACAGGCTTCCTCAACATCAGTGGAACAGTTAACATATGTTCCAACAAAAGCAACACCAATGTGGGGACGTCTCATCAATGCCTTTGTGTGATGAGAAATGGAAAGAACGCTGACAGCATCTATCATGTGGCTGAAAATTAGCAATGATTATTTCTTCTTAAAGCATCTGCTTAATGACAGCTCTTTTAAACTTCATCAGGAAAGAGTTAGGGAAAAATCCTTCCTTATAAATTCTGCAGTGAAGGGTTCCATTTAGATGTTTATTGTTTCAGACTAACTAAGCGTAGATTGCCTATGATGTTCCCTAGAATGCTGAGCATGTGTTAGGTGCGACTTTAGACAGCATTCCGTCATGTGGCATGGACAGTTATTCACAGCTAAGGGATCTGGTGAAGGGGCGGCTCTTTTTCTTAGGTGCTGGTGAATTGATCCCGACCCCTACTGGTCCTATGCACAGTAGACTGAAACACTGCACAGCCCTGTGCTGTTCACACAGGCATTGTTGTTCTCAAATCCATTGTTGCTGCCACTGTGCCAATTCATATTATCGAGGGTCTTCCTTTGTTGTTGTTGTTGACCTTCTATGAAGCATAGTGTCCTCTGGGGACCACCCCCTTCAGATAACACACCCAAAGTACGGAGCTCAAATCCAGCCATGGATCTGCCAACACAGATCTGGTTGTTCTCCTGGCAGTTCCTGCTATGTTTAATATTCTCTGCCAACACCACAATTTAAAGACATCAACTCCTCTGTGGCATTCCTTATTCATTGTCCAGTTTTGCTATGCCTGTGAGGTGATTGAGAATACTATGGCTTGAATCAGGTACACCCTTGAGCAGGGGTCCTCAAACTTTTAAAACCGGAGGCCAGTTCCCTGTCCCTCAGGCCCGTTGGGTGGCCGGACTATAGTTTAAAAAAAAACACTATGAACAAATTCCTATGCACACTGCACATATCTTATTTTGAAGTAAAAAAACAAATGGGGCAAAAACACCCAGCGGGCCAGATAAATGTCCTCGGCAGGCTGCATGTGGCCCGCAGGCTGTAGTTTGAGGACGCCTGCCCTCGAGTGACATTTTTACTTTTAAACTCTTTAAAGAGGTCATTTGCAGCAGATTTAGCCAATTCACTATGTGACTTCTTGAATGCTGCTTCCATGGGCACTGATTGTGGATCCAGATAGAATGAAGTCCTTGACATCTTCAATCTTTTCTGTTTACCATGATGTTGCTTATTGGTTTAGTTGTTTCCTTTACCATGAGCTGTAATCCTACTGAAGGCCGTAGTATTGATGTTTCATCAGGAAGAGCTCTTCGCTCTCCAGCAGGCAAGATTGTGTTATCTGCACATCACAGGCTGTTAATAAATTTCCCTCTAATCCTGATGTCATGTCCTTTTAAAGAAATCCAATGATTTTTTTTCATATATTCTGAACATAACATTCTAGCATTATTCTCACAGGGGATGCTATCATAATTGGAAGATTTTTGAAGTTTGATGATTAATAAATATTAAATTTTGATCTTATGTAAGGAGAGCCATATGGGAACAGAAACAAATCTTAACTCCTTTGGGGGGCAATATAAATGCATACTCATTTAAAATATTGCTATATATAATTATATAAAAAAACAAAGAGGAAGCGTGGATTATATACCATAGACAAGAGTGTGATGATTCTGGGAACAGGAACAGTGAGAGGAGAGGAGTGAGTTGTTGAAGGGGTAGCAAGGAGGGACAGAAGGAAGAAAAACCACACATATGGAGGTTTAATAAGATATTGTTGTGGATTTCATTTCTTGAGATAGTATGTTTCTTAAAGCAACCTCCCAAAGAAAACCCCTCCAGCATCCTAAAAATAGAATGAAAAATACATATGGATATGTTAACATGCATATTTATTTATATGCCTATCACAAATATTTATTTTAACTATTCTGTTGTAGGATGTGTAAATCAGGTAGACTAGAGAAACAAATTCATAAACACATGTGTATAAGAAAGAATTTTATATGCAAGAGCAATTGAATATTGAGTAAATATCCCAGCCCAGTCCAGATCATGTCCA
>NW_022103920.1:65271229-65272830 GCF_000313985.2 Echinops telfairi
GCTGCCTGTGCTTATTGCTCTGGCCTTTGATTTCAGATGTGTGCGACAAACAGGCTGAGGTTCACTGGGTCTGGCACCCCACCTCCTCTCTGAAGTGTGAGGCCGTTGTGCGTGGTGTAGACTGACGACACATTCCACTGGGGACCCGGAAATGCCCCCTTGGCTCTATGAGAACTGGAGATGAACAGCTTAATGGGAGAATCAAAGGGAAGCTCTACTTTGTAGCCAAAGATTTTGAGAAAGATCTTTCTGCCTCCCCACCATTACCCTACCCCTAGAGACTTGTAGGCTATAGACCACCAGCAGAAACATAGCATAGCTATTAGCAGTTGTTTCTGTTCTGGTGCTGAATGAGATTCTTAGCATCGAATTCTCACACAGCAGGTTTGTAGGCCCTACTGAAGATTTTGGCACCATTTCAGTGCCAGTGCTGGCAGCTTCAATAGGACATGGACCAGGGGATGGAATTGAAGGCATAATTCCTTTTATCAAGGTTGACTCAAAGAAAGTAGCCACCGGGAGGTTCTGACAGCCCAGGAATGGGTGACCCTGCCCCGGCAGCTCTGGACCTTGGCACCCCTCCAGGGCAGAAGCTGGAGATGATTCTCACTACTGCTGCAGATGCCAGGGCTCAAGATGCATAATCCAGAGCTTGACAGCTGCCAAACTAGCCCCCTGAGTGTCCATATGAGTTGGCTCTTCTGCAGGAGATGACAGGAAGGAGCCAGAGGAATTGCCACGGCTCTGCTCCAAGTATAGTATTCAAGGGAAGCCAAGAGAACAGTGCAGTTTTGTCTGTATTTTAAGTAGCACCAGGATTCATAGGAGAATCTTAATCTAGTGGAGGCGGAGGTGGGTGTGAGCTAAAAGTCATATTTTGGGAACCTCTTAAAGTGTTTTTAAAGCATCCATTCTTTCAGTCAATTGACACATATTAAATGTGCAGTACATGGCAAACAGTGAAATCCAAGAGCGTAAATAAACCTATATTATTTTCCCTTAGGCTAGTGGTGTTCAAACTTTTTGAACCCGTCTCCTTTAGGAGGGGGTTAAAGATTCTGACGATCAATATCACCCTCTTCCTCTTCCAGTGCAGGGGTGGGGGAGAATCTGAGAAAGATAAATGTATGTTAGTGATATGTGTGATCCATTTTTTAATCAGTCCTTTGCCCCGTTATTTTAAAAGTATTGGCTAAAATAATTTCAATGTAAATTTGCATTTCTTCACACTATAGGGTTGATCATGTATCCGCAAATCAGTAAATTAAAGATCTTAATAGTAATCTCTCAGGAATTACAACCTATGCCAAGTACATTCGGTTTAGAGTATTGATAAGGTGATGATATGGTGTCTTTTTCCAAACTGCAGACTTGCACACTGACTCTGATAGGAGCTTTGCCATGTTGCTCAGCGTGTCCGGGCAGGCAGACTGTTTAGTAGAAAACAGACAGAGGAGTATGACAATGGTCCGGAAATCACTAAATTTCACTTACAAGTCGTACAGGTTAGAAAGTTTTGGCATGGTTGATACTTTACCAGCAAGTAGTCGTTAGTGAATCCGAGAAGCTGGCCTATTCAGAGAAGAATTCTATATTAAGAT
>NW_022103920.1:65274236-65275421 GCF_000313985.2 Echinops telfairi
GCAGGGGTCTCCACACAGGTGCTCCAGCACCCAGGGCTGCATCGGGGTAGGTCCATGTGGCTTCTCCTCAGGGATGTCTTGTAGGAAGCTGCATCCTGGTCTGACCGTCAGAAAGCAAGAGACCTGAGAACTAGAAAGGTGAGGCTTACCAAGCCATTTATCCTTCTACCCTTCAATTAACCCCATATGTGTTTATCGGCCAGGTTGGCACAATTAACTAACTAACTCAAGATGGATTGACACCTTTGACCCAAAGACCTGGAAAAAGATGTTGTTGTATGTGTACATGGTCAATGTAAGAATAACTAAGACAGAGATATTCATGGAGAAGGAAAAATGCCTAATTGCCCGAGAAAAGAGGGGAGACTTCTTGATATTGATGCTCCTTGAGCTTGACCTTGAACATGGCCTAGGATTTTTACTGGTAGGTGAGGCCAGGAGAAATGCATTTTAGGTGGCGGAGACAGAATATAAAGAGATGTGGATGAATCTAAGTGATATACAAATTTTAAAATCTCCTATCTACAATTCTGGGAGTAAGATGGGGCTTTCTCTTCCTATGAACAGTCTCGCAGGGACGGTTCCACCCTGTCTTATAGGGTTGCAGTGAGCTGTCATCGACTCGATAACAATGAGTTTTGTTTTTGTTTTTTATCCTGATTTATTCTGAACTCCCCAAAGCTCTAAACCCTGAAGGTTTTTCATAACTTATTTGAAGTGACCTGAAGTGACATGAGGCTATACAGAGCTTCCAGGTATCTCTATTTAGTTAATTATTCACACTTTGGCCTCAGAGACAGCAATAGGTTGATGAAAGCATGCAGCTTCTTATCTTAGTGGGATATTATACAAGAGCTATCACAGGCACTATAATGCCTTTATAAGTTCCAAAGAATGCTGAAAACTAAATGCATCTGTCTTCAAAGGTTTCAGGTGAGGGGCTGTTTACCTTTGGGTAGCTACTGGTGTTTTATTATGATTTGGAAACTGGGAAGCCTGGTGGGAGATAAGGTGAGGAAAGTAGGGGAGAGTTTGGTAAAGCCTTTGAATTCCCTTTGAGATTGCTGCTAAGGCTTTCACAGAGAACTACAAATACCATTAGGTTTGCCAGACTAGCCTGTGCCTTGCTCCACATCTTGCTGGATTTCAATCCTTTCTGTTTCTCATATTACTAGATTTCACAAA
>NW_022103920.1:65276686-65278189 GCF_000313985.2 Echinops telfairi
ACTCATTCATATATTGTTTATAGAAAAGCTTTGCATTCTTTGGAAATAAGGAAACATACCATTTTTCGTTAATTAGCACACAGAAAGAGGAATGTATATATGGCAGAAAAAGCTGGCTTCTTTTTCTGCTAATAATGCAATGCAGAGACTGTATATTATTTGCAGTAAGGCATTCTGCAGTGCTCTAGGTAAGATCTCATATACATTTATAGTCATGAGTTTAGTGTAGCTGTTACCTTCCCCATCAACAGTTGAGAGAACTGAGGCAGTGAGCATTTTAATGTTGTTAATAAACTCACATATGGAGCACGGATCGGATCACATGAGCTCTATAAGACATGGAAAGTTGAATACACTACTTTTTTTTTCTGCATGGCCCATGGCCTACTCTCTAGTCTGATGTCTCACCAAATCCTCCCATGCTCCTGAGTACTCTCACCTCCCAGACCCACCCGGAACATGCTCACTTCTGGTGCTCTTGGTAGACCAGATGACTCACAGCCTATCTGTCTTGGCACAAAACATTTGGTGATGCGGTGTGCTAAACTTTGGGCTGTTAGTCACATGGTTGGTGATTCAAACCCAGAAGTTGTTCCATGAGAGAAATTTGAGGCAGTCTGCATCTGTAAAAATTACAGCTTCATTAGCAGGGAAGTAAATAAGCCCACATGGAAGAAGCACACCAGTCTGTGTGATCATGAGGTGTCTGCCGAGCAAGTATCAGGTATCAAAAGATCCAAAACAAACAATTATATCCATGTGAAAGAGTGGGGTTGGAGTGGAGACCCCAAACACATCTGTAGACAGTTGGAGATCCACCCACAGAAGGGTTATAAGCAAGGGGCGATTCAGCCAGGGTGCAGTATAGCACTGAGGAAACACACATTATTCCTCTAGTTCTTTAATGCTTCCCCCGCTCCCACTACCATGACCCAGTTCTACCTTACAAATCCAGCTAGACTGGAGTACACACATTGGAATTCAGGACAGATAAACCCCTCTGGAACAGTAGCAGGAGTAGCGATATTATGAGGCTAGGGGGGATGGTGTGTGTGTGGGGAAGGGGGAGAAAGGGAGACCCCATCATAAAGTTGGATATATAGCCCCACCCCCAAAGGGGCAAATAACAGAAAGGTGGGTGAAGGGAGACAACGGATAGTGTAAGACATGAAATAATAATAATATATAATTGATCAAGGGTTCACAAGGGTGGGAGGGTTGGGAAGGGATGGACAAAAAGAGCAGCTGATACCAGGGCTCAAATAGAAAGAAAATGTTTTGGAAGTGTTGATGGCAACATATATACAAGTGTGCTTAATACAAATGAATGGTGGATTGTTATAAGATTTGTAAAAGCTACCCAATAAAATGATTTAAAAAAAAAATTACAGCTTCAGAAACTACAGTGCAGTTCTACCCTGTCCTATAGAGTTGCTATGAGTTGGGATGAACTCATCAGCTGTGCATTGTGTGTGAGTGTGTGTGTGAAACTAGTTTTACACA
>NW_022103920.1:65279394-65280976 GCF_000313985.2 Echinops telfairi
TGGTCCTGCACCATCCTTACAGCCATCGCTGTGCTGGAGGTCATTGTTGAAGTCTTTGGGTCAATTCTCATGCCCAGAGTCCTCTGTCAATTGGAAGTGTAAATACAAACAAGAGTGCCTTGGTCAGAATGAGGCGTGGAGTGGGAGCAGAAGGAAGGACCACTGTGAAGACCTGGGCTGAAGGAGAACGGGTGTGTGTGCAGGTCATTGTGGCGGCAGCATACAGGCTGGCTGTTCCTGTGGGAGCCTGGCTCCCCAGAAGGAAAGGAGAAGCCGAGTCTGGAGTGGTCCTTGCACATTATCATGGAAGGGACTCCGACTCATGACTCCATTATATGTAGTGGGATGAAATGTTGCTGAGTCCTACGCTTTGCTTAAGTTATGTTGTTTAAACTGTGGTTCTGAGCTTCAAGCAGACCGATCTCCACATGAAGAAGAAAGGAATGTTCCTACAGTTTCTCTTTACAAATATGTGGCATCAGCATAGTGGGGCTTTCCAGACGGGGTCTCCGCCTGACCTCAGGGCTCCTGCTTTCTGGGGCTGGTGGTGCAGGACTCAGGGTGGAAGGAGAAGCAGGTATTTCTTCTTCTGACACTAATACTTCTTATACTAAGCTTTGGCTTTACATAGAGGCCGTTTTGGGTGATTATTTGAGAGCAAGTAAATGACGCCCAGAGACAGGGCTGCCAAGGTGATCCTTGACATCCGGGAAGAGCGCTTCAGCTGGAACAGAGTGGCCTGGGACTGGGTTCTAGTAAACAGAATTATATTAGAATATGAGAGTTCCACCTATGTTTGTTAGCCTGCAGCAGTTTCTTTTCATCGTTGTAATAACACTTGTCAAACACACAGTTAAAAGGCAGGTAGAGAAAGCAGTGCTTTTAAAAGTGCTGAATTAAAGTGGTTTTATTTGTTGCACTTTGTAAGTCTGGGGAACGCGTTCACCTAGCTTAAGACACAGTACTTTGTACGCACTGCTGTGTAAAAATACGATGAAATTGGATTTTCCTTTTCATTAAAGGCTATGGATCAATAGGTAATTAAAAGAAATTGTACGCTTATATTTTAGAAACACTTTAACCGATTCTTTTGCGTTATCCCTAGGAAGAAGCTGGCTGAGGAATTCTGGTGGCATAGTGGGTAAATGCTGAGGTGCTAACCAGGGGCTTAGTGATTTGTATCTACACGCCGCTCCCTGGGGAGAAAAAGGTGGCAGTGGGCTTCCCTAATGGGGAAAACCCTGGGAACCCTGTGGGGGGATTTGCTCAGTCCTGTAGGGTTACAGAGTCAGAAGGGACTCCAGGGCAACAGGCGTAGGCTTTTAAGGAACTGGGTGTTGGACAGATACCATCTGTAGTCATGTTGCAATGTCCACCTAGAGGATGAAAGCCCCATTAGAAAGCGTCTTCCCTCCACCCTCCAGTATCGCCGCTCTCACCACTGGTCCTGAGGACCATCCATCCTGGATTCCCTGTGTTTCCACTTCCTATCTGTACCTGTGTACATCCTCTGGTCTAGCCGGATTTGTAAGGTAGAACTTGGACCATGATGGTTTGGGGGGAGGAAGCATTAAAGAACTAG
>NW_022103920.1:65282092-65303599 GCF_000313985.2 Echinops telfairi
GGGGGGGGGGGACACATTAGGGAAGTTAAGACGTTACCACAAGTCAGGAGCAGCAAACAGTAAAGATACAATCATTGGCCCACAGCAACACCTCTCCTCACCCAGCAGTCGCGTCTCTCTCTCCTGTCCTCAATCTCAGCCACACGATCGGTCCCTTGACCTTTGCCTGCATGGGCCATTAAAATAGCCTGCTTGTCATGCTGTCCCACAGTCCATAGTCTTGAGCCAGTTGAGGAGAAAGTTCTGGATGGAGAGTCCAGACACTGCTCCTCTGAACCTGTATGCCGCCCTCTTTAGTGCACCTGGTCTCAGGGGCCTAGGCCATTGATACAGAGATCTTGGATCTTTCCAATGGTCCTGGGGTTTCTCTCTGGGTCTCCAATGGCTTTCATGTGCTGAGGAATGGCTTTGATGGAGGTGTGGTTGTCTTTCAGCCTAACACATTCCAGGGAAAACTGAGGATGGTGTCTTAAATCACACCCCTTAGTAAAGTTGTCTTAAAGGTGCCTTCAAGGAAACATAGCATGTGGCTTAGTTCACACCTTGACTAAGGTCAGGGTTTTTGTTGCTTGTGGGTGCCATCCACTCGGTTTTGACTCATTGCGACCGTATGTACAACTACGGGAAACACCGCCCAGTCTGCTGCCATCTTCGTGACTGTTCTTATGTTTGACCATCATTGCAGCCACTGTGTCAGTCCATCTAGTTGAAGGTCATTCTCTTTTTCACTGCCCTGGTACTTTACCAAGCATGACGCCCTTTCTAGGGCGTGATCTCTCCTGACAACCTGTCCAAAGTATGTGAGATTACGTCTCACCATCGTTACCTCTAAGGAGCAACCTGACTGCACTTCTTCCACCACAGATTTGTCTGGTTTTTTGGCAGGGCACGCACTTTCAGTATTTTTCTCCAGCCCCAGAATTCAAATGCAGCAATTCTTCTTAGATCTTCCTTATTTCATGTCCACCTTTCACATGCACACGAGGCAATTGGAAACACTATGGCTTGGGCTAGGTGCCCCTTAGTTTTCAAAGTAACGTCTGTCTTTACTTTTGCACACTTTACAGAGGGTTGTGCAGCAGATTTATCCAGTGCAATATGCTGTTTGACATTTTGACTGCTGATTCCATGAGCATTGATTGTGGATGAAATCCTTGATACCTTCAATTTTTTGGTCCAGTTGTGAGGACTTTGGTTTTCTTTACATTGAGTTGTAATCCATACTGAAAGCTGTTAGCCCCACCTCAATCCTGGAACAGAGAACTCTGTCTGAAATGGGACCATAGCATCAGGCTTAGAGTCTGGACTTAGAGTATAATTATGGTTAGAAGGACCAGGCTAATTGATTGTTTTTCAGTTACCTCAACTCTTACTTTTATTTTCCTCAAAGTGGCAAGAATACCAGTTTTATAGTAGAATTTTTGTGAAGATACAGGGAGATAATTTTCATGAGCTGGTAACAGAGTACTATGACGAAGCTTATTCACTTATTCTCAATTATTATTTTTCAAGGCGGACATTTATTTTTGTGTACTTTGTAAGGGAATGCTTTCTGAAGTAAATGAATAGTGTAAAGAAAATTTTACGAAATTGTTAAATCCATTAAAAAAGCATACCTTTTAATGTTGAAATAAATTGCCTGAGCATTAATTAAAACTGCTTGTGGACATATAGACAGTTCCCAAAGAGTTAATTTAGAATTGTCTATTTTATAATTCACTCCTGCAGCTGAAAAATGGCTTCTCCACATTGTTTGATTTTACAGCATTTCCTAAAACTACTCCCAATATTACAAAAGCTATTTTATTTTTTGCTGTGAACCCAACTGAAAACATTTAAACCAGTGAGTTCTAAGGAGGTTCAAGGAAGAGACTACAGAAAGAAGTACATGGGAAAACACACTCGCTGCCTTTGTCATGAAATTGATTTGTCAATAACTATCTACACAAATTGTAAGAACGTTTCTCCCTTTCCTGTGCTTTCTTCTCTTCCCCCTCCTCTGCTCCCCTTTCCATACATATGTGTAGCATATGAAGGATGTTAGAGTAGAAAAAACAGAACAGGAATAAAACAATGCCCGAGCTCATTGATTTTCACTAAAATAAAAGAACACACACATACGTACATCTAGAAGTACATTTTGGTCAGCGTGCATCAGCATGGGAAAAAGTTAATTTCTGAGAAAAAGATCACTGAAAACTTCAATGTCATTTCATCAAACAGCTGCAGGAAAACATGCCAACCTGGCCCCCTACTGCTTTCAAAATAATGCTCATGCAGAATTATTTAAAAAGAGGATATTTGTTATATAAAGGAACAGGAGCAAACCTCCAAAGCTTGAAAAAAGGAAAAAGAAAATCTGGCGTGAAAAAATGGCTTCACCGTGGTGCACGTGACTCTGGAGTCATCCCTCTCTCTTTCCAGCTAACCTGGATGAGGCTCTCAGAAAATCCATTGTGGTGATCCATCCTCTCCTGCTCCAAGCTAGATAACTCGAAAGAGTGTTTTCTTGCAAGTCACACTCTGACTTTTTCCAGGCAATTCAACGATTTCTTTTGAAGGAGGCGAAAGCAGCATTTGTTTTCCTTCAAAGTATTTTGGTACTATGATTGAGATGACATGGTTTCTGGACTGCTCCCTGCAGGAGGGGAAGGCAGACGGAAGGCAGATTTCTCTCCGCTCTGGCAATTATAACAAAGTCATAAAACCCCAGGTAAATGGGAACTCTTTTAAACATTTGCAGATATAAATCCGACACAGTAGGAAAGTGACCCAAAGGGAAGTACTTATTGATCCATTTCCCCCCAAAGCTGTCAGTGACGAATGAACATCTTCTAATTTAATAGGGACCGCTCCAGCCTGCAACCTTGCAGGTGCTCTCTCTGGCTGGTCTTAGGTGGCTGTCAGGACCAAGAAACATCGCCTTTCCTGGGATCACCTTCCCTATCTGCTAACGGGGATAATGGTGTCTCAGTTCTGAGCCCTTCGGAGCCTCTTGCTTCCAAGATAGCTCAGGGGCAAATGTGCTCTTGGGTTGTTTTGTATCATAAACATATTTCTTGCCAGGTTTTGCCACTTCATTTTCTCCTCAGCGGGCCTGTCCATCACTGCTGACATCCTTCTCTTGTACAGTACAAAGCAGTGAGTGACGTGGGAACTATCAAAGTTGTGGCATTCACATGTAGTTGATGGAGACAGCCACAAGACATTCTGACATCTTTGCCACATTCAGTCGGCTTGTAAGCAGCACCTTCTTTTTCCTGGAGCTAGCAAATGGGGCAAAGAGCATGGAAAGACGCAGAACTGGATCAGACCTGATGTCTGTCTCCCCAGTTAGTCTTCAGATTCAATCCACTGAAACAGACTTCACAGCCATTCTCCTGTGTCTACTGGGCTCTCTGCGGGGAACGGTGTGAGGATTCCAAGGATAATGTTTGATGATGGATTCCTTGCATTTAAGGTTCTAAAGAACTCAGGCACTATCCAACAACCAAACTGCAGGTTGATCTCATTTATTTCATTGATATCATAGTAGTTTATTTGGGAGACATAATGTAAACTCACTGTGATAGAAACTGTTAGGCTTACCTGTGCTCAGTCCTTGTATGCTGGAACCTGTGAGAATACCGTGCTACTTCCACGCCTCTCTAAAGTTAGATGGGACCATGTGACTATTTGTAGCAAATTATACCCCATCATTGATGGTCTCTGTTGTCCACAGTGAACCCAGGTGTGCAGAGCAGAACTGCTCCATACGGCTTTCAAGGCTGCAGCCTTTTATGAGCGTATTGCTGGGACCTGGTGCAGGATGAGCATTGGACTGATAACCACAAGCTTAGTGGTTCAAACACACCAGCTGCTCTGAAACGAAAAAGATGAGGCTGTTGTTTCTCATCAAGATTTATAGTCTTGGAAACTCTAGATAGAGTTTCTATGAGTTGGAACTGACGGGCTGGCAAAGAGTTTGGAATTATCATCGCAAGGTGCCTTTGGGAACCTTTGAACTACTTAGCCTTTTGACTCATAGTCCAGTGCTGAAAAACTTGTGCCAGTAGGGACTTCAATGACCTATTCATAGGTGTGATGGCGATCTCATCTGGGCAGAGGCAATGGAGAACTGGGCTGCTGCCTCCGTGTTTTCTCCTGTCGTGCCAGGACCTCACAGCACGTCAGATGTTGCTGTGCACCATCGCCAAATGGAAGGGACCGGGCAGTCTGAGCCACCAAAGTAAGATGTTGCAGCAATCCTCATTGATCTTTGTTGATGTGGGAAATAAATTATTGAAAGCCTTTCCAGTGAATATATACAAAATTATTAGACATTGCATAAATCTGCACATTTTAATATATTCCTAGACTATTAAGCAAACTAATGATAATTAAATGTTAATGTAAGATAATGATGCAGTGTCATACGTTGAATTGTGTCCTATACAAACAAGCATCAGCTTGGCTAGATCACGATTCCTAGTATTGTGTAGAAGTCCTCCATTTGGTGATCTGAGGTAATTTTCTTTCATTTTGCATGGGGGTAGATCTTCAACTACGGGTTTATAAAAGGGTGTGACTGAAGTCACACACTTAAGTCCCGACCTTACTCAACTACCCCTCTTATTAACTCACACCCTTACATGAGTAACACATTTTATTTCATGAGTCACACATTTTACAAGAGGGACCTGAGCAGCGAGAGACAGGACCTCATTGCCAACAAGAGAGCTAAGAGCTGAGAGCAGAATACATACTTTGGCTCAGGGGTTCTTGAGCTGAGAACATCTTTGGCCCAGGAGACACATGGGGATTTCGAAGAAATATTGCTCCCCAGAAATTGAAAGGAGACTGGATCTTACTTCAGACTCACCACAGGAACCAAAGCCTTCCCTAGATGTAACCCTCTGAATTCAGACTTAAAGCCTTCTGAACAGCGAAGTCATTCACTTGTTGTATAGCTACCGTAGCACCACTAAATAACTAAGATGGAATTTAGTACTAGAAGTGGGGTGCTGCTCTATCAGATACCTAAAATGAGGCAGTGGTCTCAGAACTGGTAATGTGTAGGGGGGCTGGAATAGTTAAAGTGCCTAGTAGTAAAAGTTTAGTTGCCTTCAAGTGATTGCTGGTAAAATTATGGATGTCAAAGGTGACTGTTGAGAGCTAAGAAGGAAGTGATAAAAGCTACAAAAAAGGTTTCTATTGTCTTAGAGAATGCACATGGAGTCAGCAGCAGGATAGTGCTAGAAATGTGGAGTAAAATACACTTCTGGTGAGGCTGTAAAAGAAAGTGGCGAGCATTTTCAATCACATTCTATTCAAGGCTGTGGGTTGGGACTACTGCCCCCAGGTGAGGGGTCAAGAATGTCATTTCCAAGGGGTAGAAACATGGGGATTGTAAGACCCGGGGGTGGGTTTGCCACTCAATTGGACTAGAAGGATGGGGCTATACAAAGCCAAGGGAGCAGTTTCCAATAGGCCTGGAAGGTAGTGCTGAAGCCCCGTGCTCAAAGACAGCCACACAGAATCCAGAGAACTTTGCCAATACCCAGAGCCTGTAGGGAAAGGCCACGGGCTGCATGGCCTCAGAGATGAGAGGATTCTTTTCAAGTCTTGAGAGCTAGTGTAAATTGTTCTCTTGAATTTTGGATATACTTGGTGCCTGTTAGCCCTTCTTTCCCTATAATTGCACCCATTTGTATCTTAGGCCCAATCTTCCATTGGACTTCGGAAACAGATAACATAGTCTGGAGTCATAGGCTCACAGGTTCATAGATAGGCCTTACTAATATTTGATTTAGATGATTAAGAAAGTGAGAGAATAAGACTTTTGGGATGCTATGATGAAGTGAATGTGCTTTACAAGTGGCAACGACATGGATTTTTTGAGTCTTAAATGGAGAGTGCCATGGACCAAATGTGTTTTCCAAATATATGTGTTCATTTGTCTAGACCATCATTCCCCATCTTATGTGATTGTTTTCCATTTGTGGCCTGATTTAATGAGCTGCCATGTTGTGAATTAGCAGTATTAACTTGGGGTATACCTTGCATCACACGCCTAAAGAAGATGAGTCACACCTTTTATCTTAAAAGAAAAAAAATAATGGAGAAGCCAGCAGAGAGAGAGGAGGGAGCTCATTACCGCTAAGAAAGCGGACCTGGAGTTGGAGCATGTCCTTTGAACCAAGGGTCCCTGAGCTCATAGACCCAGGGGACACTGGAGATCTCAAAGGAACATTAGCCCGCAGATGTTGAAAGGAGACAAAGGCCTTACCCCAGAGCTGACAGAAAGCTTCCCCCTAGAGCTGGTGCCTGCATTTGGACTTCCCATTTCCTAAGCTGTGCAAATTCTGTGATAGCAGTGCACGAAAACACGCAGGCTTGTAGACCAGCGGGCACAGGAATAATCACTAAATGAGAAGCAACGTCTATGTCTTTCCTCAGCTCAGGGGAAGAGGAGAAGAGTGTGGGTAGAGTGACTTGCAGGCTGTTGGACTGGCTTTTGCTCAGTGCATTCTTTGATCAACTGGAAGGATCTGTAAGATGAAGATTGTGACGAGCACGGAGAGGCAGAGAGATATTGTAAGAGGAAGAAATGGAATGACATTGTGGCAAAGACTGCCCATGGCTGTCTGCTTGCCTCGAAGAGTAACTATATAGGACACAACTGTTTGGAAGAGGAGAAGAAAATAGAAAAAAAATTCTTAGAGGAATATTAGGAGCTATAAACCTATATGCATATGAGCAGGAGTCCCAGGGTGGTATAAATGATTAAGTGCTGGGCTACTAACTGAGAAGCTGGCAGTTTGAATCTACCCAGAGCTGCCACAGAAGAAAGAGCTGGCAACCTACTCCTTACAGATCCCAGTGGTTGCAAACTCCCTGGAGCTCCGTTCTGTCTCACACAGATGGGGTCACCGTGCCTCAGAGTCAACTTGACGGCAACTACTTTAGTTACTGTGCTGGATTAGCAAGAAGTGTTTCAAATATTAATGCAGTTCTAATATTTAGGGCAGAGGACATCACCATCTATTATTTGGAAGATGGCATGACAAACAATAAATGCACAAAGACAGTAAGGAACTCAGGGATAGAAAGACCTGGTGGCATTGTCCAGCAAATGTTGGACCACTAACCAAAAAGAAAACAGCATAGCCTTGGTGGCCCTGTGCAGGGTGGTTCTGAGTCAGAGTTGCCTGGAAGGCAGTGGATGAGGATGGAAACTGGAAACTCCTTCTTGTGAAATCGATTATGTCAGCATGAGTTTAACTCCATCCTTTGATTGGAAATTGATGGGCTTGGTTTTCCTAAAGTACACATAGTTTTGACAGCACCAGCATTCTTTTCATTGCATATTGATTGGACCTATAAATAATTTAGTTTATGTATTTAAATGGGATGACTAATTATGTCACAACTTTGTTAAAAGTCTTATAAAGAACCTAACTTGTTTTATGCAGTTAATATTATTTTATTGAGTATGCATTGTTGATTTTTATTGTGTTGTCAATGCTTTAAGAGATCTGTTCATAGATTTGCATCTAGTCAATCACTATTTTTCTTTTTAACACAGGCGATGCTAGTAAGGGACTTAAAATTTAAGTCTCCATATTTTGATTGTTCATTTTATTCCATCATCACTTAGATTAATTTCCTCCTAGGATACAGAAGACTCATTTACTCACTGAAGACTAACCCATTAGCGTTAGCCTGGTTTCTTCAGTCTTTAGCTTCTTTAAATGATCAAAGCTGAACTCAGTGCTGCTGCTTACGTGAGAATCCAGGCTGTTTGAACTTTTGAAGGACAGTGTGATTCTGTCACCTCAGAGGCATTACGGTTCATGCTGGGCACCTCTGGGATGCCCCCTCAGTGAGTATGGCAGTGAGACACAGAGAGCGGGCTTTGGTTGGAGGTGGGCCTGGATTTCAACACCCGCTCTGTCTCATTAGCTGTGTGCCTGGGGGAAAAGCAAGCAAGTGCTGTGGGCTCTAGTTTCCTCATCTGTACAATGGGAATAACGCAGAGTGGGTCATTTTGACTCATGTGTTTCATGTGTAAAGACACGAGGCCCCGCATATGAGATGGTTTATATGAGGAACTTAGCACGGCGTTCATTGCTTTAGAGAGACAAGGCAGAGGTATCTCAGCAGAATGAAGCCACAGATAAACTTATGTGGCTCGATCTCTTTTTAATTTTTGTTCTTCTTTGATACCAACTAGGATCAAAATGCTAATAATGGCTCATCAGGAATTCATGTTAGGTCATTTCCCAGCATACTTTCCTAAAAGGAGTTCATAGAACTTCCCTATAATATGCCATTTGGCAAATATCAAACCTAACAACCCACTTTTTTCTGTCCTGGTAGAAGGCAAGCCATTGTCAGTGCCAGTTTCCTGTTACACAGAGATTCGCCTATTGACCTGGCTGGAGCCACTGCTGCAGTGCAGTGGGTTTCTTTGTATGGTCTCTCTGGCCCTGGATTTGAGGATTGAACGGACCACAATATTGCAAGTGATTGGTAGGTTTATTGTATACATAAGATGCAAATATTAGTTGGTTTCTGACCCACCCTACAATAGACCTTTACTTGGATTTGGTGCTATTGCCAGTCTGATCTTAACTTGGATTGGTTAGGGTGTCTGGCTTTTATTAAGAAAAATGTGAGTGAGCCCATGAAAACCCTCAAACCTGGACCCTCTGATAGGAAGAGAGCCTCAGCGTCTTGAGGGGAGAAGGGGCCCTGCAATGTGACCCTCGCAGACTGAGGAGACCTGTAAGGAAGAGAGAGGATGGAGCTACAAAATGAGCAGCCGAGATGAAGGTGGCACTGCAGACGGTGGCAGCAGTATCTAGATCCAACTCCCGCCAAGCACTGAAAGGAGTGGCCATGGCCAATAGCTGAGCCAGCCAAGTGCTGCCATTAAGTTTCCTCTTTGAGAGTTTTTTTGATGGGTGAGAATGAACATTGGTTTTAGGGAAGCATCAGTAGCACCCTTTGACATGTAAGATGATGCAACCCGGTCTTGAACTGTATCTTTGGCGCACCTTTGTTTCTTTTTATAGCTTTCCTTGTTATTAAAGCCATGATGGTGGTGTGCTACTTCCATGAATTCTCAGTGACTGCTCCAGTAAATATTGAATTAAATGGCGAAGGTGTGCAGTGGGGGTAATGGCTAATGTGAGAAATGATGGTCGTTGGGGTCAGGGGATACATTTTCCTTAGACTCAGGAACCAGTTTTGTATTGACTCTCATGGTCAGGGTTATCATTTTACTTGGTATGTAAGATTCTTTTCTATCACGAACCATCTGTAGACTTGTCATCTCATGTGCAGACCACGAGTCTCTGATTTCACCTTCTTTGGTGCATTCTGGTCTATCCGTAATGTCAGCAGGGAGCTGGCGATCCTCGGCGACGTGCAGATGGTCTCTGAGCTGTGTTCAAGACCGTATCTTCAGCTAAGTCCGCTGGTCTTCGTGCTGTTTGGATAAAAGGAACCGCTGTCTTCTTTAAAAGGTAAAAAGTATGGCTTTTACAAGCCTGGACAGAAGATAGATCAGGCCCGAAGAAGCAGAAGAGGAGGGCATGCAGATAGCCATCTTAAACCAAGATCGGAGGTCCATACTTCTGAACTGAGAATCTCTGTGCCTCCATGGGAGGAAAATGAACTTGGTGGCTCACTCAGCTGTTTTTGTGGTGGTGTCATTTTTCACTAAAAAGCTTACCCATCTGGTCCCCAACCTAAATTGTTTGACACAATTCCCCCATCCTTAAGAAGCTAACCTATAGTGACTTACATGGTAAAGGGATACAGGTACGTCAGCACACATTTTAGTGAGAGAGCAAGGGAGAAGACTAAGCATGAGATGTGGGAATTGACTCGATGGATTTTGATCTACTATTAATGGTCCACGACATGCTAAGTATTTCTCCCTGATTGTTTGGTGCAAAGTGCATGTCAAAGCATGTCCTAGGGAAAAGGCTTTCCTCCACAGTCTCTCTGCTTTGCTGTAGTCTTCCCTTTGTAGCTGACAGAACTCACAAGAGTGGGTCTTTGAGCCAGCTCCAAGAGCGCAGTAAGTGATGCTTTGAATGTGAGAGGAGCCGTGGCATGAAGGAGCGGTTTCATTTATAGAAAACAGAGACTAGGCAAGGGACGGGATCCAAAGCTTCTATTCCAAAGGGCCCTTCCTTCCCTGGCGGGGGGTGGGGGTGGGGGGGACTGTGGCGGTGCCCACCAGCAGCCGCACAGATTGTGTCCTTATTCACAGAGCCCGGGCTGCCTGCTGTGGCCACTGCTCTTTGGGGGGCTGAAGCAGGCAGGGATGCCTCTGCAGCTCGGGGCTGCAGGCTGGACAGATTTCAGGAGGATGTGGTGGGATTTAAGCATAACTGTGGACTGCCAACATGCCTTTGTTTTTCCAACAGACTGCATCTCACAAGTAAACAACTTGCACAGACACATGATTTGTTTCAACATGAAATCTGCACAGATAATGTGCAAGGCATGAGCCATATTGAATCTCCTTTGTTTTAAGACTCTTTGTCTGGAGTGATGCCTTATTTGCATATGAAAAATATGTTCCTCTTTGCAGTGGTCTCTTCTCATTTTTCTCTCAAGGAACAGCTCCAGTTTACAGCTGAGAGGCGTAAGGTTTCTGCTTTGTTGATGAGGTTCCAGAAGGGGGAGGGGTGGATCCTACCCACATGTTTAATATTTTAAGTTTTATTCTTATACTGATATATCTGTTTTTTTGTGTGACCCATTTGATATACAGTACACATAATAACTCTTCTGCCACCTATTTTTCTACCCTGATAGATTAATTCATCCAGCAAATGTTTAAAGATGGTGCTTTGCTGTGGCCATTCTGCTTGCATCTGGGGGTAAAAAGTAAGCCAAACCTCTCCCTTGCTATCTCACAATCCAGTCTACAGAAAGACTCAAAGCATAGAGTTTTAAACCATCATGCAGTAGAATTAAATTATGACAGAGACTTGTAAAGAACTACAAGGTAGGAAAATTGTGAAGTTTGCTCAACAGAGGGCAGGAACGGAACTTGGAAGACTTTACAAAGGAGGTAATTTTGAATCGGGCTGCTGCCCACGAAGTTCCAAACTGCACCCAGGGACAAAGACGAGGCTTTCTCTTCTTGTCAAGAGCTGCATGCCGTCTCAGATGCTCACAGGGCCAGTGCTCCTCTGTCCTCTAGGGTCACTGTCAGCCAGAATGGACTTCATGACACCAAGTGTGGAGAAGCTCACAGCAGGAGCATGAGGTTGCCATCACTGCCACATCGCATTGCCACCGGATTTAGTAGTTTAAAACAACACCCATTTATTACCACGCGGTTTCTGTAGATCAGAAGTCCCACATGGTGTAACTGAATTCATTGGTTGGCATCTTAAGGCTAAAAATGAAGGTGTCACCTGGGCCTAGGTCTGTTCTGAGGGTTGGGTCCTCTTCCGTGCTCAGGTTTTTGGAAGAATTCAGTTCCTTGCAGATGTAACATTCAAATCCAGGTTCCTTGAAATGTGGCTACTTTTATCTTCCAGCCAACAATGGCATGCCAATTTTGTCTCCTCTTGGAATCTCTCTGGTGCATTCCCGTGACTTCCTTCTCTGCCCTCAACCTAGAAAAAGCTGTGCTTTGAAGGGCTCCTGTTATTATATTCGGTTCACCCATATAATCCATGATAATCCCTATTCTAAAGTTAACATTAACCTTTGTGACTTCGTGGGTTGGGCTGCTAACTGCAAGTTCAGCAGTTCAAAAACAAGCTGTTCAGCATGAGAAAGATGAGGCTTTCTATTTTTATAAATAGAAACAGGGCTGTTCTACTGTGTCTTGTAGCATCACTACGAGTCAGAGTTGAGTTGATGGCAGTGAGACATACACAAAGCATGTTGCTGTAGATTTCTGTCCTCAACTGATGACATGACCTCCCATGTTGTACCACAGAACCGGGCTGATGGGGTTTTCAGTGGCTGCAATCTGAAGGAAGTAAATCACTGGACCTTGCCCCTAAAGCTCCACTGGGGAGACGAGCCACTGACCTTCCAGTTAGTAGCTGAATGCAAAGTTTTTGAGCCACCAGGAGACCATAGACAAGAGAGGAAATACTGCAATTGTTTCAAATTTTATTTTACCTGGAATAGCAATGCCCATGTGAACAACAGCAAAGAATTCAAATGATGCACTCATGTACCATTGGGCAAACTTGACACAAAAGATCTTGTGTGAGGCCGGGTTGACTAGAGAAGCAAATTCAGTGACATTCATATATGGGTAAGAGAGAGCTTTCTATCAAGGAGTCTGCATACATCAAGGAGATGTCCCAGCCCAGTCCAACTCAAGTCCATAAGTCTGCTAATAGTCCATAAGTCCTTCCTCAGAGTCAGCAGTCATGTGCAATGATGCAGAAAGCAGGAAGATCACAGGCAGGCGGTTACAAACTCTTGTGGATCCAGTGATGGTGGCCGCTCTCTGAGTGATTCAGTGGCAGGAAGGTGAAGGCAGAGAGAGACAGGGATGTTCCCAGGGCCCTCCTTATGGGAAGGCCACACCCACAAGGAGGCATCATCAGGCTGTGACCTGATTGACAGGTTGGACTCCCCTACCCCTACTGTTTCAAAGAGGTGTGACAGATTTGGTCATACCTGGGTGTTAAACAGATTCTGACATAAAATCTAAATGCCACAGTGGCCAATGTACACCTGAGCTAAACCATGGCATTTCCCACTGCCTCATGACTACAAAAGCTAGATCACGAGGAAGGAAACTGGAAGAACAGTTGATGCACTTGAATTATGGCATCAGTGGAGTATTGCATTGACCATGGCTTGTCAGAAGAATGAATGACTTTGTCTTGGAAGAAGAAGAGCCAGAATGCTCCTTAAGTGGGAGGATGTGGAGACCTCATCTTGCTAACTAGGGACATGTGATTAGGAGGGCTCAGTGCCTGGAGAAGGACACTATTCTTGGTAATGACGACCCTTGGTAGAGGGTCCATGAAAGAAAGGAAGTCCTCCAATGGGATGAATTAACACAGTGGCTCCAACATAGCTGCCATGGTAAGGATGGTACAGGACCGAGCAACATTTTATGTTTCACATAGGTGTCTGTGAGTTGAAGCTGACAGCACAGCATCTAACATACACTGTATATAAAAGTCCCTTTTAAGCAGATGGACATTGGGCCTCGACTCAAGTACTCCCTCAACACAAGAACACTTTGTTCTAATAATCAGGCATTCTGAGATGCTCACCTTCCCGACACGATTGCTGAAGACAAAGTGGGTGCATAAGCAAATGTGGTGAAGAAAGCTGATGGTGTCCGACTATCAAAAGATATAATGTCTGGGGTCTTAAAGGCTTGAAAATTAACAAGCGGCCATCTAGCTGAGAAGCAACAAAGCCCACATGGAAGAAGCACACCAGCCTGTGTGATCATGAGGTGTCAATAGGATCATGTTTCAGGCATCAAAGACTTAGCGCAAAAAATCATAATGTGAATGGTGGGCAGGGGTGGGAGGTGAGGAGGGAATGTGGAGT
Source organism: Echinops telfairi (assembly GCF_000313985.2). Classification (NCBI taxonomy): domain Eukaryota; kingdom Metazoa; phylum Chordata; class Mammalia; order Afrosoricida; family Tenrecidae; genus Echinops; species Echinops telfairi. Next base: position 65,295,644 of record NW_022103920.1, read on the forward strand.
GGAGGCCCAAAGCCAATCCATAAGCAATTGGACATCCCCTTACAGAAGGGTCGTGGGGAGAAGACGGGCCAGTCAGGGTGCAGTAGAACACCAATGTAGCATATAGTTTTCTTCTGTTTTTTTCTTCTTTTTTAAATTTTTATGCTTCCCCTCCACCACCCATTATCATGACCCTAATTCTACCTTACAAATCTGGCTAGACCAGAACATGCACATGGGTACAGATAAGAGCTGGAAACACAGGGAATCCAGGACAGATAAACTTCTCAGGACCAATATTAAGAGTAGCCATACCATGAGCGTAAGGGTAAGGTTGGGGGGGAAAAGGGGGACCTGATCACAATGTTCTACATATAACCCCCTCCCAGGGGGATGGACAACAGGCAAGGGGGTGAAGAGAGACATCGGACAGTACAAGACATGAAAGAAAAATAATTTATAAATTATCAAGTGTTCATGAGGGAGGGAGGTAGAGGGAGGGGGAAAATGAGGAGCTGATAACCAAGGGCTCAAGTAGAAAGAAAATGCTTTGAAAATGATGATGACAACATATATACAAATGTGCTTGAGACATGGATGTAGGCATGGATTGTGCTGAGTTGTATGAGCCCCCAATAAAATGATTTATTTTAAAAATTCCCTTTTGTCATGTAAGGTAACATATCCACAAGCATGGTGATAACCGAAAATCAAATTGCCATCAAGCCAATTATGACCCATAGTAACCTTGTAGGACACATTGCAAAACTGCTTTTCAAGGTCGCCAGTGTCAGAAAGCTTTAGGGCACCAGGGGGTCAGTGGGTTTGAACTGCCAACCTTCTAGTTAGAAGCCCAACCCTTAAAGATTTATTTCTGCCTATCTAGAATTGAGTCCCCTCAATTCAAAACAACAGGAGCCAAGGTGTGTACATGGTATGTAGAGGGAGGTCAAGGGAGAAATAATAGGTTCCTATGTTTAACAGAACAGCAGAGATAGGAAGCATAGTAGAAGTTCTGATGGAGGTTTACACTTGGCAATGCCCATTACTCAGTCTGGTCAAAGGGCCTTTTCTCTCAGTCAAGTGATGGGTTTCAGCAGGACAGTGAGGTCAGACTATCTGTACTCAAGTCTTTTCTTTGCCATTTGCTGAATTTATTACTTTTGGTAAATTATTTAATACTGCTATGCTTCCGTTTCTCGTATATTTTATTATGGTAATACCCATCACTAGCTAGTAGGGATGTTGTGAGGATTAAATGAGCTATGACATGTCTGGCAAATAGTTAGTGATCAATAAATGTTGCAGTTTTTATTACTAGCTCATTTCCTTGTATTAGAAAAGATAGTTCAGAATAATGCATATCAAGCAGAGAGTGACTTGAATTTAGTTTTTGCCCTCTCAATTCTACCCACTGACTCTGTGATCCTCCCTACTGTGTGTCACAGTTTTGTGCCTTTCAAATGGCAAGTGATATGAATTATGGTAATCATGTGAAAGGTAAGTTGGTCATTGTAGAGCAGTTTGAAGTGATTGATTATTTATGAAATATATCTGATTATCTACAGAAAGACAATCCCGATATATTTTAGCTCAGTCTTTATCAGTATCAACAGCTAATACCATAAAACTAGAGAACATGCTGTGGGTCTTCCTTCAATCATCATGATTATTGGTGGTCGTTGGACTCGTAAGCGCTCTATGTACAACTTAAAGGAACAGTGCCCGATCCTGCATCATCCTCACTATTGTTGCTGTGGTTGAGCCTATTGTTACAGATGTCATTCCACTGATTATCATGATAGGCATGTTGAAACTGAACTTACTAGATGGGTGGATAGAGTAGATTACTGAAAAACGGGGTGAGTTCTGAGGCATCAAAATGTCAAACTCCTCCCAAATGTCTCTTCTTGGAGCAAATGTCCCAAATTACGAATATTAGAAATACTTTCTTTTGCAATATTAAGGCCTAAGAATCAGTGTAGAAGAATGCAAAGAACTTTTGTGCCCGCAGGAAAGCCAGGTTCTAAAGTAAAGTACCCATAAGTCCAACACTTTCCTGTCTGGGTCCCTGTGTACTCAGGTGAAAGGTGTAGGGCAGGATCGTCAGTCAATGATGGTCTAGGTAACACTGAAGTTCTTCCTTTAAGTTTCTATGAACTAGATTGTTGAGATAAAGGTCAACTCATAAGATCTTGATCATAGCATATAAAGTTGGACAACCATTCTGATGAACACCACGTACCTTCAGAGGCTTGTTCTGAGGGCGTGGGAAGGAGAGGAAGGGACGACATAGGGTTGTAGCAGTCCTATGTGGGGATTTGCTTGGATGGAACCATCATGAGACCCAAGGGGATTTGAGGGGAGCTAAATAGGCACTAAATGATGCCCTTCACCTACTTTCATAAGCTGCCAGTCTCTAACCAGAAAACACAACTGTTGACATTGAGTTGATTCTGATCCACCGTGACTTTGTAAAAACTGTATTCCACGTGATTTTCAATGATGGGTATTTTCATAACTAGATCATTCGATCTTTTCCCCAAGGTACCACTCGGTGGACTCAAACCTCTAACCTTTCAGTTAGCAGCAAGGGTGTGAACCATTAGCTCCACGTAGGAACTCTAGGGACTAGCATGATCATCTCTTCAGATAGCTGGCCTTGCACTGTGAGGTTGCTAGCCTGTTTCCTGGGCTGATTGAACTCTGCTGGGGAAAAGCCTCATGTATAAATGAAAGTAATACTAATTTACTCCACTGAAGGCAGGAGGTTAGCAATGAGATATATTTCTTCTAGGATGTTCATGATCTCTTTTGTTCCAAAGGAAGATTTAAAAAAAAATGAATCTAGGTGTGTGTGCTGTAGTATAAGAAGAACCAGAATGGGAATTAGGAAACCTGGTTTTCGTCATAGCTCTGGCACTAACCTGAGGCATGCCATTAGGCATAAGACCACCTGACTCTCATCTCTTTTCAGTAACATGGGGATAAGGACTTCTAGCCCACCACCCTATTAAAGCAGGTAAAGAGCTCCACTTAGTGCTTGTCATATAGTAAGTGCTCCACATCTATGAGATAGTGTTTTTCCAATCATGGCACAATCTTTAGAACATTACATATAATAATATCAGATGTATGAAAACCAGAGACAGGAATAAAGTGATATAGTGGAGTTAAAACAAGTTAACTTCTGCAGTGCCACCCAAGAACATTGTATATTCTTCCTTTCTGAATGGAGTCATAGTTTGCATACATACCCCAACATTGTATTGCCATCCTTATGCCTTGAGAATCTCTTTCTTCCCAAGTGAGTTAGTTGGTATAATATCCAGTATGTCACCTCCTGTCAGGGATAATAGAACTCTCTCCAGCAATTAATCTTTGCATAATTATTTTCTTTTCTAAAACAGTATTTATGTAGAGACATGTATGTTCATATATGAGGACGTGTCAAAAATGTTGAAAATGCATAATCTTGCAATTCAAATTTCCATGAATTTTTTGAAGCCTCGTGTATATATGACCCCTGATGGTACAGTGGTTAAATGCTTGGTTGTTAACCGAAAAAAACTGGAGATTATATGCATAGGGACCTCTGCTGGAATCCACCCGCTGTTCTGAAGGAGAAAGGTGTGGCGGTCTGCATCTGTGTGAAAGTCCAGCCTTGGGAGCCCCAGGACGCAGTTCTACTCTGTCCTATAAAACCGATCAGCCAAACTCAGTGCCACGGAGTCCGTGCTGCCTCATCGCGACCTTCTGTGGGCTTCTGAAACGGTAATGGTTTAGGGGAGTAGAGAGCTGCATGCAGCCCAACTCATAACCACTACATGCCATGGGCTGTAGCATCTCTATAAGTCAGAATTGACCCTGTGGCGATGGGTTTTGTAAATGAAAACCCAGCACATCTACCATTTCAACAACTTCCGTCTGAACATAGCACGTGAAGTTGGCATTATGTTCATCGTGCTTTGCAACCATTCATATGGTCTGCTACTAATGATTTTCTTCACCTTTAAGAGGGTCCCCATGCAGAGATTGTGTCCTCTCCATCTCCTAGCCTTGATAACCACTAATACGTAAGTTCTAGAATTTGCAAATTTGGCTCTACTGGGTATTCATATATATGGGAACATAGACTATTTTTCAATTGTGTCTATCTTCCCAGTGGAATCTGAGCTCTATGAACCAGATTATTTTCCTACGCCCCTTTCTCCCACTGACATAAACTCCAGCGATAGAACAGTGCGTAACTTGTACCAGGCTGGACTTAGGTCAAGACGGTGAATGCATTTCCACTTGGGATGCTTCAACTGTGATGATAACTTTTCTTCAACAGTCAAGCCTTTTAAACGCTGGTCTACTGTTACTTGAAGCCTCTAGTGCACTGTTGTCGTCGTCGTTAAGTGCTGTTCAGTCGGTTCTGACCCACAGTGACCCTATGCACACATCAATTGGGCCTGTGCCGTCCTCACACAGTTTCTTATGTTTGGGCCTATAGTCCACCGTCTTTGGTTTAAATCAATGACATTTTTTTCTGTGCGCTTCCTATTAGGCGTATCACTGTATATGGATGCATCTTCTGATAAAGATTGGGAATCAGTGGTTCAGGAGCCTTTGTTCCCTGAGGAACAGTCAGGTTAATTGCTTCCCAAACAGAGGTGTCCTCAATACCATCTGCTTTACTTTGCTTCCTCAATACCATCCGCTACAGAGGTGTCCGAGTTAGGAGCAGCACCTGTTTTCTGCTCTGTGCTCCATAAAATATGAATACCTATAAAAGTCACATTGGCTTCCTCCCTTGCAAGTGAACTTTACAACCTGCTTTAGCTTACAGACTCTTAGTAACCAATATGTAAAAAATACCAACCAGGGAAAGATATTTTCCTGCTTTATAGGCTTTAAAAAAAACATTTAATTCAATCTGGCACCCAGGCTGAATGTAAAATAGCTGCAAAGCAGTATTGATGGGACAACACAGGATGTAATTAAATCTATGTATCAATCCTTCAAGTGTGAGATAAAAGACAATCCCATGCAGACAGACACCTTCAGGCCGGAAAGGAGACAGGTGCGTATTACAGGCCTGTCCCCATTTTTCACCGCCGTGAGTCAGTCCCTGAGGAAGATTCTCACCTGCTGCAGGATTATTCTTTGGTATTTTCAGAAAGTGGGCTTTGTACAGGACTCTGATTAAAATGTAGGCATTTTTTTGCACTTAAATTGAGGTTTGGAAGTTAAAGTTCTTTTGAAAAATTGATGAATGTGGCCACATAGCAAAGAACTATAATCCGGGACCTAACAGAGAACTTGTCGAATCTGCAGTTTCTTTGGGTCTAAAAGGAGATTCTAATTCGGCCGACAGTGGTCTCCAGACCATACTGACGGCTAGAAATAATGCCTTTTGCAGCCACAAGCCCTGGATGGGAATTCAGGCTCCATCATTCACAAGTTCTATGGCTGTGGACAAGATAATGAATCTCTCTAAATCTCAGTTTTAAAATTTGTATTTCAAGCTTGTGAATGATAAAGTGTTCTGGGCACACTGTCATTTAATCCTCCTCTATAGGATAGTGTAGGAGTCAATGAGGCAATGTATGTAAAACATTTAGCTCAGTGCTTGATAAATAGTGCACAACTTCTACCACCAGTAGCTAAGATTTACTAGGTGCTTACTGTCTGAAGGACACTGTTCTAAATGTTTCAAATATATTAATTCTTTTCCATGTCAGGTAGGCCTTGCACTGATGCCGGTTTATACATTTGAGAAATGAACTAAGCTGCTTTAGGTCACAGGGAAGTGGTGGGGGTGGAGCAGAGGCAAATATCCGACATTCTTTACCTGATAGATGTAAGTTTTCTTCCAGCTAAAGTAAACTTGTATGTCGTCCTCTGGCTTACGGTTGTCTTCCAGCTACGCCCGGAGCCTTCTTCCTCTTTAATATGTTGCCCCTGTGCAGATTCTGTCAGCAGTCCATTTTACTGATCATGGGTAACTCTTTCCAGACAGGCCTTCTAAACTAAGAATCTACCTCCTAGATTTCAGAAATGGAAACACTGTGGTTTTGAGATGATAATTTAAGACAACCCGAGATGAAATATCGGGGGAAATAGCATAGGCTTCTTGGTTCAGGGTAGTATGACTCCTCATGAAGAGTTAGAAACCATTTAAAAACCAAATTGAAATTTGTGTCTGTTTATGGAGACCTTGGGAGTACAAGGATTATGCACTGAGCCGAAGGTTGGCTGTTCAAACGTGCCCAGAGCCTTTGCAGGAGAAAGAGCTGGCTGTTTGCTTCTTTGAAGATTCTGGCTTAGGAAACCTGATGGGTGGAAAATCGACTCAACACCAACGTGACGTGCCTTGGCTACTGCAGGTGTGAATAATTTTTGTCCACTTATTTAGACTATTTTCTGTACTTTATAATTTCTCCCCACAATGAATGCATTGCTTTTGAAAGTAGGAGAGAAGACATGCTTTCTTCATTAAAATACAAATTAATTGCAAATAGTTGCGCCCAGCTTTGGTCTTGCATTTCTTCTGGCTGCTGCTCACCCCCTCCCTCGCACACGCCCTGTCACCTCCGCAGGACTCCTGGAGAGAGAGAGAGAGAAGCTAATCAATATTTTGGTGCCAAAGGGGAAAAGGTGGAGCTGGCCAGCGAGGGGAATTTAAAAATTCTCTCTGTAGTCTGTGCTAGAAGTTTGCCTCAGTTCACTGACCTTGAAAATTAACCTAGGGAGACCAGAGGTCTAAGCTTGAGAATAAATAAACAAGAAAATTTAATTCTAATGTTGACCAAATGTTAACAACATGTTGTGTTTCCATGATGCCAAAATAAAGTAATTTAATGAAAAACAACATCAGTCAAGCCATAGAAAACACCTAAAAATCAATATGTGCATTCTTTTATAGAATAAACTTACTCGATAGATGGCATTTCTCCACCTTTCATTATTTACTCAGTTATTGAACATGGAAATCACACTAAATTTCCAACAGCTACTGGTCCCTTAGAATGATTATGAAAACACCATTTTGCGATTAAAGAAACATGATTAAAAAAAAGTTTTTAAGGGCTCTGGTACCTTTCATGATTATAAGAGAATCATTGGAAATATTGCATTTCTTAGTAAAGTAGCTGCTAAAATCTTTTGAATCACAGTGGAATCCATTTATTACCAGCCTGGAAACCTTTGGATAGAAGGAAACTGTAAGTTACAGGAAACTATCCTCCACACCAATAATTATTTCCAGATCATATTAACACATTACGGTACTTTATGTTAAGAATTGCTCAGTAGCTGAAGCAGTGGTGTGCAAGCCGTGTCTGACCGCCTCTGGCTTTAGCAGGAAGAGAGAGAATCCAGCCCAAGGTCCCTTGTAAGTCATGTTTCCATTGTCCATGCTTCTTTACCCTACTCTGATACCAACCATCCCTTCCTCGACATGCTACCTCTCACGTGAGTTCAATATGCCCTTATACTGACCACAAAGAACTCACAAACTACTCATGATCAGGAGGGCTTATTAGGTAAGTTAATAGGTTACCACAAGTCAGGTTCAGAAAACATGGTCTTAGTTCTTAGAATCCCTTAGCTATCCCAGTAGCCCCGTGTCTCTCTCGCGGCACCTCAGCCTGTGCTTCATTCCATGGTCCTTAAACTCCACCACTCTGTCTCACGGTCTTCAAGCAGCTCTTCTGCTTTGTTTCATGGTTTCCAATCTGCAGCCTCCGATGTCACTTTAGGCAGGGATCTTGCATGAACTCTGATGGATTCTTCTTTCTGGATGGATTCCTCTCTGGATGACTCCCTTACCATATATGCAGGAGTATAAGCCAACCCGAATATCAGCCGAGGTGCCTAATTTTACCACAAAATCTGCATAAAAAATGTGCAGACACCTTCCCGAATCGATTGCTGAAGAAACATGTGAACATAAGCAAAGGTGGTGAAGAAAGCTGATGGTGCCCGGCT
>NW_022103920.1:65304839-65309513 GCF_000313985.2 Echinops telfairi
AATCATTTAATGGAAGTTAAAAAGACTATGGATAGAAGAACCATATTGAGAAATTCCACTTCATCACAGTGGCTAAGGGGATAGAAAGTTCTGGAACTAAAACAGTTCATAATCTTTCATACAAAAGCCTAACATCTACAGTAGGAAGAATTGTTATCGTAACTTCTTGTTAATTTGAGGAGGAAAAGCCTATTATATATGTTAACTATTACACATATGTGGTAGGTTTTCCGTTTATATCCATTTTATTACTCTATTCTTATTGCAACACTATACCAGGTAGAGATTTTCCACCCCTGGTTGATGAAGACACTAAACTATGGTTAAATCATGTTAGAAAGTTACCACACAGTTCTTTGTATTCATAAAGTGAGACTTTAGGCAGTATTATTGTTTGTCTTGACAGGTATGCATTTTTCATGGCACAAATATTTCTTAAAGGAAAACATGTGTGGTTGCCACAATGGGCACACACAGCCATGTTTGTGAGGAGGGCACAGGGTCAGCCAGTATTTCCTCCTGTTGTACATGGGATTGTTGTGAATTGGAGCCAATACAACAGTACCTAACAACCACAACATATTCTTAATATAAGGAGTCAAGGAGCTCTGGTGGAATTGTGGGTTAGGCACTGGGTTACTAATTGTAAGGTCAGTGGTTCAAAACCACCAGTCATTTCATGGGAGAAAGATGAGGTTGTGTACTCCTGTAATGATTTACCATCTTAGAAACCTTACATAGAGTTGGCACGAGTAGGAATAATCTCTTTGGGAAGTGAGTTTTATATACTGTTAACCAAGGAAATTTGGTGGTGATGTGGGTTAGGTGTTGGGCTGCTAATCACAAGGTTAATGGTTCAAATCCACCAGTCACTCTGCAGAAGAAAGATGATGTTGTTTTCTCTGGTAAAGATTTAGTCTCCCTACCCTAGGTAGGTTTGCCAGGAGTCCCGTTGACTTCATGGCAGCGTGTTTAGTTTTGGGTATGCCATCAATCACACTGAATGCAGCTACTAGTTACCTCTGAGAGAACACACATAGAGATATATCATTTTACATGGAAGTCTACACAGGAAAAATGAATATTATAGAAAAAGGACTTATTCAACAAATAAGCTTGTACACTTGAAAAATGAAATGAGTCAGGAGAATGAGCTCTAGAAGGCTGAATGCATGGGATAATTTAATTTTATTTTTAATGGAAACATTTCAGTCATAGGATATTCATATTTGATTTAAATACCTTGAGTGATTTGTTTTCCTATAATGGTTGTCTATTGAGGAACAGATATTTTTCATATTGGTGGTACCATAAATATGTATCCAGCTCAATTTATCTATCATTTATGTTCAACAGAAACAGCTACTATGAGCCTCTGTTAGGGACCCTGGGGGCACTGCATTTCAAGATTGGCAGTTCAAACTCACCAGCTGTTCTGTGGAAGAAGAGGTGTTTTTCTGCAGTCTTTGAAATCTCATAGTAGGATGAAGATATGTCAGCATAGACTTGATGGCAATGCATTTGAGTTTGGGATGAGACTATTGATATTATTTACATCTCATCCACTGCCATGTATGTACCTTTGTTGAGACATCACATTGAATATTTTCCCTAGATCTTTCCCATTTTCCTTTCTAAACCTTATTCATTCCAGTCAGAAATATCCTTCTCTCCGCATTCCTATACTGGTTCATAGCAGTCAATACAGTTAAAGTTTATGACAACTTGATGGTACTGTGTGGAGGTGGGGTAAAGCCCAACCTGTCAATCAAGTGTTGCTGGATAACACCTCCTTGGGGTTGGCCTTTTTTTATAAGAGTGAGAGACACACAGAAGTTCTTCCTTGGGCCCCATTGCCTTCCTGCTTGCTAGGAGAGCTGTTAGTACCCTACCATGTTTCCACCAACCTTGGACCCCTTGAACTCTGCACCCACTGGCCTGTATTCTCCCTGCTTCTCACTTCACCTTTCTGCATTATTGGCCTGCAGCTATGTGAGTTTGAAGAGGCCCCAGCAAGCCTCAGACCTATGAACTTGAGTTGCGTGGGACTAGGTGTTTTTGATGGAAAGTTTCTTCTTGATATAAAGTTCTTTTAATATGTACTTTACTGAGGAACCTAACACCTTGATTTTGTGGTCTGCATACTGCCATTATGTGTTGTGGAGTAGCGACCCTGTGTATAACAGAACAAAACAACTCCTAGTCCTGGGCCATCCACACAATTATTTTTATGTTTGGGCCCATTGTTGCAGCAATTGAGAGTCAATCCGTCTTGTCAAGGGTCTTCCTATTTTTCTCTGCCTCCCTCTTCAATTTACCAAGCATGATGCCTTTCTCCAGGGTTGGGTCTTTCCTGATAACATGTCCAAAGTACGTGGAATTACATCATGCCATTCTTGCCTCTAGGAGATTTCTGGCTGTATTTCTTCCAAGACATATTTGTTTGTTTTTTGATAGCCCATGGTATTTTCAACATTCTTCGCCAACACCATAGCTCAATCACTTTTTCTCCATTCGTCCTTATTCTCTATCCAACTGTCACATGCATCTGGAGCAATTGAAAATACCATGACTTGGGCCAGGTGTACCTTACTTCTCAAGTAACTTCCTTGCTTTCTCACATTTGAAAGAGGTCGTGTGCAGCAGATTCACCCAGCGCAGTGTGTTACTTGATCTCTTAACTGCTGCTTCCAAGGAGCTTGATTGGTCTGGATGATTTGGGGTCACATTTTTGTCATGGAGAGGATTCCTGCCTATAACAGCTCCTCCCCACATGGTGCCCATCAGCCATGTCTCCTCATACTGCCAAATGTTTGCTAGGAAGCAAGACCACTCCTTTTTGAGAACCTCTGCTGCACACAGACAAGGGCAAAGGGCTTAATTCATGGAAATATTCATTAAAGGTATGTTACAGAACAAGAATTGTGCATGGGAGGAGGCTTTGCATTTGAAGCTGTCACTAAAGAGAACATATGAGTATGTTGTGAACAAAAGAATAGTTAAGAGTGAAATGCAATATTATAAAGCAGAATTTACTAAGGCATATGATAGTGTGATTTAGATGGATTTTTTATGGCTTTTTTATTTATGTGAGTTTTTATCATGCTCTTTGTGATTTTATTTTTCAGTGCTACAATGCCTATTATGTCTTTAAGTGGAACATTATATTATAGTATAATTGGTGCTTTTCATCATATACCAATGTATATTCTAGCCATGAAACATTTATCTTGTGGATCTTTCAAAAGTCAAGAAAATTATGCAGCTATACCCTCTGGAAATGTAAATATACAAAAATACCTTTTTATATGCTATGTCTTATCCCTTTTTCCCCTCCTTGAATGAAGAATCTGAGGGAAGCTTATTTGACCACTTTAGTCAAGCTTGACCATAACACACTAATTTCTCAGTAGATATCTGTTCCTCTGTGATGCTGTGTGGAGGAAACAACATACTTCTGCGCTCACAAACTAGGAAATATAAACCAGAGTTTCAATAGATGAACCACATATCACAGAAACGGCTCTCTAGTGGTTTTCAGATTTCAACATAAAGGGAGTGAAACAGTATTTAGAGGAAGTTTTATACCAAAGACTAGCTTGTGGGAGAGAAATAACGTGGGGAGAGTAGAAGGCTGAGTTCCAGTTCTGGCTCTATTCCTAACACAGTTTTTGACCTTGGACACATTGTTCTTTACCAGCTCATTACGTTATTGGGCTTGTACATGCTTGGAGTGTATGTCATAGGATATATTCCATTTAGTTCGTTTGCTTAAAATATCATTTCTTGTTGCAGAAAGAAGAAAATGGTCCAAGTAGGAATGCAGACTTCATTAGGAAAACTTGTCCTTTCTATAGTTTATGATTTATTTAGAAGACAAATGGACCTCGGACTTCAGTACACAGTGGTTCAAATTAAAATAGAATAAAATACTGTACTCTGAATGACTTTCCTTTGGTGTGGTTGAAACCAGAGACTGTACTTGCTCTGAGCAATGCCCTGCTCAAATAGTCAATTAATGGCTTGATATTTAAGGGAAATGCTCAGTTATTATAATATTAATGATTTTCAGAATTAAAATGTAGAAATTATATATATCAACTGTTTAGAATCTAATAAGCTTATGAACATGCAAGAGCTTATATACACTTATGCTACTGATAGCATCATGCTTGTTCATTCCATGAAAATCACCGTCAACCCTTAATATGAGTATGTCAAGCTCGCATACAAGTTAGCTCCTGGTCAAAGTTAATAGTGGGCTTAATTATGTTGATGAAAACTACTTCCTAGGAAAGGGCTGATGGGGGGTGGGAGGTAGGGAAGGACTGGCAGGGGATGGGTGGGTGGCATGGATACACATCATATATTCTTACAGTCCTACCAGGGGCCTTTAACAATTTCATGGTAACATTTCATTATCTATTTATTCCAAAGGTTCACCAACTTTGTGTATCCCCAAGCAAGGGTGTTTTTCTCTAAAATTTTAAACAAAACACTTGAACTGCTATGAAGGCCATTTTTATTTTTTTGCATTTGCTTATGAAGGCAGAAAAAAAATTTTTTTAAATCGTTTTATTAGTGGCTCATACAACTCTTATCACAATCCATACACACATCAATTGTGTAAAGCACATTTGTACATCCATTGCCCTCATCATTCTCAAAACATTT
>NW_022103920.1:65310889-65331685 GCF_000313985.2 Echinops telfairi
CTCCTCACCACTGATTTGGATCACTTGTTGTTCCCTTGTCCCTGGGTTTGTTAACACCACTACATTTCTCCCCCACCTCCCTGTCTCCCATGTCCCCCCAGAATTGTTGGTCCCATTGTTTTCTCCTCTAGATTGTTCATCCAGCCTATCTTATTTAGACTGACCTGCACAAAATAACATGCACAAAAACAAGACATAGCAAAACCAAGCAACAATACACAACAAAACAACAACAACAATAAACCAATGACAAACAAAACAAAACAAAACAAAACACAGCAAGAAAGAAAAGCTTGCAGTTAGTTCAAGGATTGTTTGTTGGCCTTTAGGAGTGTTTTCCAGCCCAGCCTGTTTGGTCACCATGCCCTGGCCCCAAAGTCCACCTTCAGCATTCCCTGGGGACTTCAGAAGGCCATTTTTATTTTCCATCTGATTTCTGCTGTTGCACACTTTCCTTGTGTCGTGTGGCACTGAAGTGAATTCAAGGATTGTCGTCATCCACTGAAGAGGAAAGTGAATTTCAACTGGTAACATTTAGTTGGACCTTAATCAACAAACAGGTTAAAAAAAAGCACACCTCACCACCATCAAGTCGATGCCAACTTATAGTGAGCTTATGGGACAGGGTAGAACTGTCCCCGTGAGTTTCCGAAGCTGTAACTCTTTACAGCCCTCCTCAGCATAATTAAGTTATTGTCCTGAAGTTTATGCTTCCATATTTTATCAGGCAACTCCTGTCTGCCTCAATACCTAATTGAATTTCTGACGCCTGGAAGCTGCACCAAATTTGTGTTAATAAATGAGTGAATAAACAGAAACAGTGTTCTTTTCCCAAATTTCCAGATAAAGCACTTAGCAACTTAACAAAAATCCTATCACCATCTTAGTCAAGTGGAATGCAAGAAAAAGCCATGGTCCTGTTCATGGACTTTGCTCTACTCCTCAATGACCTGTACTTTCAATTACCGTCAGGTGTTGCTTAGATTTCATGCTGGGCACTCTTTTGGCCCTACAGAACGTTCTCACTCCAACTTATTTGCACCTGCATGAGGTCCATTCTCTGATTAAAGGAATCCACAAGGATGTGAAGGCTAATGTTAGCCTCTCCTGTTAACTTGAGCAAAGGGGTGGGGTCTAGCCTGTCCACCAGGTCAGAGCCAATGGTGCCTCTGTGGAGGCATGGCCTTCTCCTGGGGATTCTGGCAATACCTGTCTTCCTCTCTGGAGGTGCGGCACACACTCTGCTTCACGTTCCTTTTGACAAGCCACTTGGAGACACACTCATGGAGCCAGAGCCCTGAAGCTGGAGGAGCCATGTGGAGACCCACATCAGGGCTGAGATGCTTCCACCACTGGATCTACAAGATTTTTCCATCCTCTGGCCTGTGATCTTCCTGCTTTCAGCATCATTGCATAGCTGCATGAGTCTAATGAGAAATTTACGGACTAGTATAGGACATATGGGCTAATATTGGACTTATGGTCTTGATCTGGGCTGGGCTGGGATGTTTTTAAATATACAATTACTCTGATATAAAGTTCTGTCTTACACATACATGAGTGTCAATGAATTTGTTTCTCTAGTCTACTCAGACTAATACGCTAACCATTAGGTTATTTCTTTGAGATTTCAAAACTCTCTTACCTAGTTAACTTGTGAGATTCTAAGACAGTTATTAACTGGTGGTAAAATGTTGGGGGAAAGAGAGGGATGTTATGATCAAGTGACATAATGTGCTTCTGAGCCTGCCTTTGACCTGAGAAAGACTAATGAATCCCAGTGTCGCCCCTGCTGCCGTGGAGTGTTTGAGAGCGTGTCTTCTGGGGACGCAGAGCCTCGGTCCTTGGTAAAATTTGCTCTGTCTTGGGTAGGTCACTTGATTCTCTTGTACTATAACATTTTCATCATCTATTAAGTGGTGCTTTTGAGGATTGAATGAATTAATATTGTGATTAGCAAGTGCTCAATAAATCGTAACAATTATTTTCATTATACCCGGTCGTTGACATTATCTTTCTGACATCGACACACACCTTGCATTTGTGAAGCTTGATTTTCTGTTCAGTAAGTGATAGTTAAACTTCATCAACATCTATGACAAAGCAGCTTTGGATCACTCTGCATCGTACTCAGAAATTTTTATTTTGAAACCAAAACTGTTGTGAGAACTTTTTGATTAATCATTGGAAGATTAGACCCACTTACTCTCCAGAGTCTTAAAAAAAATAAAGGAAAAACAAAAACAACCCAGGCAGGTTTGTCCCTTTCTCTCTCTTTGGAAACAAGAATACCGAAGGAACAGGTCTTGTTGCCTAATGGACCAAGAATCCAGGACTTGGATTTCATTATTGTTGTGATCCCAGATCCCAGCAGAACTTCTCATCAAAATGGGACTTCATTAAGAGAAGCGGTCCTGCTCATTTTCATTAAAATACACCCCGCTAACTTGTGGCTGAAGTGAGACACATGAAAAGTAATGATTTTAAACTTGCTCTTATTGGACTGCAGTTGCACACCACAGACCTCTGTCCACACGTGCGTTTGAGGGGCCCTCCTTTATCCAGGCTCTATTCTGAGTGAAGCAGCCCTGGTACCGGAGGGAGTTATATGTTGGCTGCAAACCTCAACGTCATCAGTTTGAAAGCAGCAGCTGCTCCATGTGAAAAAAAAAGAGGCTTTCCACTCCTGTAAATAGTTACAGTGTTAGAAACCCACAAGGGGCAGTTCTACTTGTTCTATAGTGTCACTATGAGTCGGAATCGACTAGGTAATAATGTTTGCTTTGGATTGCTTTGGTCAATGGTAAAACTTAAGACCCTCAACAAGATGACCGACACAGTGGCTGCAACAATGGCCTGAAACATGGCAACGATTTTGAGGATGGTACAGGAGTAGGCGGCATTTGGATCTGTTTCACAGAGGGATGCTATGAGGTGGACCCATTTGATGGTGGCATAGTGGTTACGTATTGCGCTACCAACCCTAAGGTCTCTAGTTTGAAACCAGCAGCTGCGCCCCCAGAGAAGGATGAGGCTTTCTATTTTCATGAACAGTGACCGTCTCGGAAACCCACAGGGGCAGTTCTGCCCTGTCCTACAGGGTCCCTGTGAGTCAGAACGGCCTTCCTGGCAGTGACAGTTGTTGATTACTTTAAACAACAATAAAGAAGCATAAAACAACCCCAGTGTGCTAGTCTCTTTAGAGTAAATTGCCTCTAAGAATAAATAGTACAACAGATTGATTATGCCTCTCTCTACATTGCAACAGGTTAATGATAAACTTTCTGTAAACAAACTCTCCCAAATGTAAGCTGTATTGTTTTTGGTAGCCAGGCATTTTCTGAACATATTTTCAACCTTGGAAAAAGCCAAGACAGAGAACTTTCTAATAAAAAGATTTACTATCACGTCGATTCAATTCATAGTGACTTTAAAGGAGAGGGTAGAACTGCCTTTATGGAATTCTGAGACAGTCACTCCCTACCGGCATAGAAAGCCTCATGTTTCTCACTCGGTTCCACTAGTCGTTTTGAACTGCTGACCTTGCAGTTGGCAACCTAAAGCCAGCAGGGCTTCTTTAAAAAAAAAACCCAACCAACAACGATGAAATATAATTGAACACTTACTCTACTAAAAATACTTATATGTGTCCATTAAGTAATTCATTGAATGTGTTTTTATAGAAGAGGAATCAGAAAAACAGCCACTAGGCATGCATTTTGGGTCCTGTAGTTAGTGAGTGCTAAACTGGCTTCACACCCAGAAAGAACAACTCTAAAATCTGTGGTTATAACCACCACACGGTGATATTTCTCAATTCCCCCTTCATTGTTATTGGTTTTCTTAGAAGTCCATTCAGTACTGGACAGTGATGTTGAAGCAACAGAAGACAAGTTTATGGTTAGTGATACTTATGTCTTATTTTATTTCTCACTGAGGGAGAATATGATTTCAAATGCAGCCTTTTGGAAACAGGAGAACCAGCTGATCGGTGGTTTGAAAACTGGCCTGAGGTGACATAGAGATGCCAGTGAAGGCAAGAGCAGATCCGGGCTCCAAATTGGACTCTATTTCTCAGCTAAAGCCACGAGAGAACTGGTTTTTCCGAGGACAGCCATCAGTGGCTGTGGGAATACAGATAACTAGAGACAATGAGTGATCCAGAGGGAGTGATGGAGCATAACATGCTCGGGGCAGTGAAGGAGGTTGCAAGGATCTGCCTTACTGGTTTATGGCAAGAAAATTACAGGCAAGCCAATTTAAGAAAAATTGGTACACAGGTGTGTGCGCACACACATATTCTTTTAAAATGGCATTCTGAGAGTATTTGATATTCAACAGTGGCATTCCAAAAATACATGATTATAGGGTTAACTCACAACTCTTTCAATCTCTGAAGTCTTTTGTAGAGGCAAGATACAGGAGCGGCGCTACAAGCTATTTCCTACACCGAGTGCTTTTGTATTTCATTGATTTTGAAAGTGTAGTATCAATATATACTAGAAACAGTATCTCTTGAATAGACAATGCAGAACGAACTAAATTACCAACCCTGTGAGGAATATAAAAATCATTTCTAATCTCAGCATTTAAAATGTATCAGTTAACAGTTTTTTCCTCTGTGCCTGTTGTGATCCCATGTAGTGATAATTTGGAATCTTGTATTTAAGTTAATGTTAAAACATGAAGGTTTCTCCAAATAAGTATACATTTTTTTAGGTTCTGGATTTGGCAACATTGCTGAATTAGTGAATCGTATGTAAGCCAAAGTACATTGTTCCCTAATTTATTTGCCATTTTCCTATGGTTGGACAAGTAGGTTGTTCACAGATGTTCCCTATTTTGAATAATATATGTCTATATGAATCTCTTTCTGAATTTATTTTCTAGAATAGTCATTGTTAAGAGAGGCATTGTTTTCAAAGAATGTGCAATTTAAGTAAAACCGTAGTATGTGTAAGAAACTTGTTTCACAGCTTTGTCTTAATGAGTTTGACTTCCACCAGCTGTGCCAAAGGAGGCCTGTCTCACCAAGCCTCCACGAACATCATCATTTTAAAATCTTGGCTGATTTCGTAGGTGAAATTAATAGTTTACTCAATGTCTGTATTTATGTTTATTTGTTATCTCTGTGTCTTTCTTATCAATGTCTATTTACATCCTTCGTCTGAAACTTTATATTTTAAACGTATGTTTGTTACTTATGATCAATGTGTTGGAGATTCAGACCAAAAAAAAAAGATTTGTTTGAAAGAAAACATGCTAAGTAGTAATTAAACAAGTTTGCAGAACTCTCAGATGTTTGCTTTACTGATGTCCAGCACGAAGAGGCCTGGTAGTGTGGCGGACGATATGCTTGACCATTAACTATGAGGTCAGCGCTGAGGGAGAGAGACGAGGTTCGGGGGAGCTGTAAAGAGTTCCAGCCTTGGCCACTCACGGGGGCAGCTCTACTCCGTCCTGCGGGGTTGCTAGACCTTGAAATCACCTCAATGGCAGTGAATGATCCTCGGCGCAACTTTTTATGAGACATGTGGAAATAGTTAATTTGAACAAATAACGTGCTTTTGGTATACAGAGGTAGTAAGTTATACATTGGATAAAATAATCTTTATTTCAACCTTAGAAGATAGAAAAAAAGTTTTGTGTGTATATATATCAGGAATATTCCTGAGCCTTCATTAGTATTGTAAGTGTATAATCCATTGCCTCCTATATTTCTATAATGCATTATGGCAATTCAGAAGAGGAAAAAATAAAACCTGTCATCAATAAAACAGAGCGGCATAAATATTTTCAAATGTCTTTTCCCTAAATACAGCCCCTTTGGGTTAAACAGTCTAATAGCTTCCTTGACCCTGTTCACTAAATTAGTTTTCAATTTGTTCTCATAGATCTACAGCCTTGATGATGTGCATTTTCTCTGAACATTTCCTTCCTCGACCCTCTGGTGTCTCTTTCTCTTAAACAAAGGGCACTTGTTCACTTAGCTACAAAATTTTTCTATACTTCCCTAAAATTAATGTGAGTCTTCTCCAGTCTGAGAACAATAATTTCATTTGGCTTAGCTCCAGTGATCTGCAGGGGGCAAAGAAGGCACACGCAGCAAGGATAGGAATGATTTGTAAAAATCTGCAGGGGGCCTTGGTCCTTGGTCCAGGAGCACTGCTGTGGACAATTACACAAATAGTGTTCCTATGCAGTTACCCCAGCAAGAACCGATCGCAGGCACAAATTATAGAGGCTTGATGCGATTTATACCAGAGGTTTCTGTGTAGCACTTTGTTCAAATCAAAGTGGCCAGCTACCTCTCCCCCTGTCCTCCTCCTCCTCCTCCTCCTCTTCTTCTTCTCTTAAAAGAAATGAATCCGTGAACTCCTTAGGAGAATATAATTTTCTTCCATCTAGTTTTAAATGGCATTACCACAGCAAAGCAATCAGATGCCAAGGTGAAAGATAAAGATGGGCGCATAAATGGGGAAAATACAAAGTAACATGGGGACCATCTGTCTGGCATTTGCATTTCAAAAAGCATTAACCTTGTGCAGTGTAGGGTTATGATTTCTTAAACTATTTTCTCTCCACAGTGGGCATTCTGTTCCACAATTAAAAAATACAACGTGTGCCGTCAAGTTTATCTACTGAATATGAATGTAGAAATACATTCAATTTGTTTTGTTTTCATTTTTGCATGATTGCTGCACTGTATTTTTGCCCACGATTCCCTCAATGTCACCATTCAGCTCCCCTTAATTGAAAAATGCTTGTGTTTACTCTTTGCCTACAAGATTATGTAATACATTTTAAGCAAATCAGATTGATGGAGAAAAAAATATGTATATTTCATTGTTTTTTCATTTCAAATTCCCACAAATATATCGAAGCCTCCATCTGAGGGGGCTTCAAATTGTTTCTAGAAAAATAGAATTAAAAGATAATGGAAATTCCCTTGCATATAAGTGTGTGCTCTCCCCCTCCCCCGCTCACAGCACCCCCTACATGCCCACATAAATAAAGGAAGGCTTCAAAAAGTTCATGGAAACCATTGATTAATTTTTAATTCATTTTTTTCATGACATTTGGCAGCTTCCTTGTATATAAATTTCTTTTAAAAAAAATCCAAGTACATGTGCATCTCTGTTTATCACAGTCCTATCCACAATAGCAACACAGTGAAAACAAGTCAAATGCCCATCCGTGGAGGAATGATTCCGTACACTCTGGTACAAGGGCATATTATGCATCTCTGAAAAATAATGATCAAACTCTCAACCACTTCATGATATGGACAAATCTGGAAGGCACTATGTTCAACCAAGTTAGTCAATCTCGTGAAGACAAACACTGCACAACAGAGGAGAAGGCTGGAGGGAGAGGGCAGGAGGGACAGAAGATCAGCTCATGCCGTGCGGGGGACCAACTGCCAGCGCTCTATTTCTTGACCTGGGTTTTGCTGACCTGACTAGTTACTTTCTGAATGTGAATTCAGTTATATAACTGTGTTTTACCTACTTTTCTCTAGCTGTGTTAGAGTCTACAATTAACACAAATTCTGGTGCCTGCATTTCACACTCTGAAATGCAATTGGTCTAAAATGGAGCCTGGGCATGGGGATTTCAAAAAGCCTCCAGGCTTGTAGTATGACTATCATTGGTTTACAACACGGTGTCCTTCTCAGACAATATCTCCACCACTTGCCTCTCAGTTTGTAAAAAGCAAAACTCACACACACTCCCCTTCTGCCCGCAAGCACTCGTGGTCATAACTATGGAGCCCACGGGCGAGGAGTAAATGACATCCTCTGTAAAGAACATCTGAGGTCACGTTCACAGAAACCTAAATGTAACTGCAAAATGGCAGAGCACACACACACCATCTTAAACGGGTTCTATCAAAAATGGCTAGAGACAGTGAAAGTGAAAGACAGCTGTGATGAAGTTGGAAATTGTGCAGATTATGTTTGGCTGGAATAGATAAAGATGGAACATTACAAACAAACACATTTCTTGTTTCTTAATGCACTGAATGGAAAATGGACTTTGTTGGGCCCATGAAGCTGTTCTCAGTTTTAAAAGTGGCATGTGTAAAGTTTGAAACCTGGGTAGTGTTTAATAGAATGTTTCATTGTTTTCCCCTTCCGGGGAGGCAATAAGCATTTTATTTTTGCATGTTATACTTACTAGAAAACCAGAAACAATCTATTTCTATATTTAAATATATAGCAGAAATTGGTATGTTGTTGTTGCTAAATAAGTATATGATAGATTAAACATTGTTTGTCACAGTCTTGGCTTGAAGCTTGGGCTTGTTTCATGGCTGTTTTGGTTATAGGGAGTAGGTGCAGGATTTAATCCTAATCCAGAGTTGTTTCTAAGAGTTATGGTCTGTGGCCGGGTACATTTTCTCAGGGTACTTGTTTAGGATATATGTAGCAGTCGCATTCCAGATTAGTCAACATATGCAACTTTTTCTTTGCTTTAAAATTTCCAGCCATCCTATCTGAATTTAAGTTATCATGCAAATTTGTTTAAACAAGGGAATCAACTATTCTGAGTTATGATCAACCCAATCCATTGTTTTGCTGGACAAGGACCAGAAAGTCCCAACCTCCCTACTTGGAACCTTTTATTAATTCCAGTCAACATTCAGTTCTCTAGCTTGGTGCTGGAATTTCCTACGGCACCGAGAAAGCTTTTCAACTGCATTCCTAAGGATATTATTTGAAGAACTTATTTGATTTAACTCTGGAGTTTAGTGTTGAATCGCTAGAAAGTTTAAATGGTCATAAGAATAAGTGTATGTGGTTTTAATCTGTAAAGTCATGAAAGATACTTAAGATGGTTAGGGTGATGAGTACAACTTGTGACAATCTTTCCCCCAGTGAGATGTGGAGCCCAGGAACTTACACTATAAAGGAAGAAAACAAATAATGAAAACATGTCTGTGTATATATTGTCATAGCTTAGGTGTTAGCCTTTTGGCATTTAGGATGGTACTGGAATTGTCTAAAAACACAATGCTAGCCAGGGGCAGACCTTCAGCCTAATGAGACAGATGTGGACCAAACCTGGGGCTGATGCACTCATTAGAGGAAGAGAGATGAGGGCCATATGGTACAAGTTCCCTGGGCATCCACCAGGATGAGCACAGTCGTGCTTTCCGGATTAGAAGCTGAGGGTGCTTTGCTTAGGGGGTCGTTCATATGTTGTGGGGGGGTGGGCTGTTATGGAGCAGCAGTCCCTGGCAGCCTGCATTGTGATGCATACTTATAGTTATGAGAGAAGAATCCCTGTTGTCTTAGTATGTGCTATTTACATTTGTCACACGACCCGACGTCCTTTCTCATTAGTATAGTTCATAAAAGGCAAAATGATATTTAGAGGAGGAAAGTTGCTATAGAGAGCTTCTGTCTTGACATTAAATGAGAAAGAGGGAGAAAATGGCTGATTTATTTCATTTCATGTCCTTATCTCTTTCAAAGCCTCTTTTGCGCCAGCAAGGTTCCTTTCCTAATATGACAGAGGGTGGGCATTAGAAGAGTAGGCTTTGTAACAGTGTGCCAAGGGACTATTAAGACATTTTAAAATTAAAAGTATTCAAGACCTTGTTGCTGTTGTCAGGTGTTATGGAGTCAGTTCCACCCGACAGTGACCCTCCACCCACAGAAGGGAACCCGGCCAGCTCTGCACCGCCCGCCCTTGCCATTGCTCCTAGGTTTGAGCCCATTGTTGCTGCTTAGCTTTTATAATTCCAGTGAATATTTTTAATTGACCACATTCAAATTCTGGAGGGAGATTATAATCAGAGGGAAATTGCCCTGATTTCCTATAAGCCCCCTGGTAGATCAGGATACTTCCTCCGTCTAAACTTGCCAACATAGACAATACAGAAGACTTGACTTTGGGGACATGATGTGCTAGGGCTGTGCGCTTGGCTTTGTTTCTGTTAAGGCTCAGCCCTCAGCAAAACAAAACAAAGGTCTCGAATGAAATGATAGCATAAAACCCAGATATCCTGGTACCAAGAGCCGGGGGCTTGAACGGTCAGGAGTGAACACCGTCCCCCAGCTGGGGAACAAGACCCACAGCGGCCACACTGAGGTCTGGTGGGAGTGATTTTTCTGCCCAGCATTCCCTTGGCGGCTGCATTTGTGAATCAGTGAAGAGCAGCTTTTATTGATATGGCCTCTTTGCTTTCAGTTCCGATTTTGAAGTGTGTCTCTTTGATGGATGTGTAAGGAATCCGCCTAGACACCCCTTACAGAAGACACCCGGCAGAAGATACAACTCCGTGTTGAGCGATCCTGATTCAGATCGCAGAGTCAAACACAGCAAGCCGATTTGTAAAGAGACCGAGTATCATGTGACAGAAACACCCAAGTCCCTATTCAGGCCGCTTGTCTTTGAGCACTGTAGAGAAGGTTTCAGTCTAAAAGGAGAAAAGAAGAACTTCCCCAAGGCCAAAGCACACCAGGCCGCAAACGCTCCGAGTGGAGTTCTGTTGACCCCTTGTCCTCACAGCCCCAGCCGCCTCGCTTTGTTGTGCTTGGCACGAGCCCTCTGCTGGAACTTAGACAGTCTTCTTCACACGGATGATCTAGGGCTGCTTCATGACTAGGTTTGGATTTTCTTATGCCATTCCTAATTTGCAAAGTGTATTCTCTACTTTGCTTCTGTGTATCTACTCTGTTTTCAAGGCATTTTTAAAAGTCTGGCTTGGGTAAGCATTTCAGGACCCAGGCAATCCTGGTCACAAACTGCCTCTGTAACCTTTCATGTGTTTATCAAGCAAGTCAATGGGCGCAGTTCAGGTAGCACTGGGGCTAAGTATTTGGTCAGTCTGAATTCCACTTTGAGGTACGAGCAGCTTTTCTCCTCAGCAATATTATTGCCTTTTTGAAGGTCAGAACATATTTACGTAAACTTTGTATTCCTGCATTCCTGTATTCCCATGTATCTCTCCATTCAGGTGCGTGTAGTGATTGGCAAACAGTAGATGCTCAATCCATGTTTGGGCTATAGATCTTAGAAGAGGAAAACACGTTTTGGATGAAACCACTCAGAAATTGAATATCAAAGAACTTAGGGGTAGATACTGATTACATAATTCTGTGTTCTGGTTATCTGTTGCAACATAAGAAACTATGCCTGAATGTAATGACTTGAAATACTAAGCTGCCATGCAACCAGGGTTTGGAGAAAATTCCTTAAGCTCTCCCATGTGGAGTTATCTTTCTCAACTGAGTCTGGAAGATATACATCTCAGATTGCTCACTCACCTGCCTGGACAGTTGAGTCTGGCTGTTACCAGTAATTCAGCTGAGTGTTGTTTCTCACCAGGTAGACCTCTACACGGGATTGCTCAGGCTTCCCCAAAGCGTGATGGAGGAATTCCAAGAGAGAGTGTTCCAAAAGACAGAAAATAGTAGTTAACAGACAAGCATAATGCATTGAACCTCTATAGCATCATTTTGCTAGAAATACTCTCCACTTCTGTATAAGAGAATTGCATGTCATATTACAGAAGAACAGGGCTTTGACCATTTTGGGAAAACTGTCTGTCACATGATGTTTTACCCAGGAAATTAAAGAAAGAACCACAGTGTAAATAAGGACATCCCTTTGTAGCGAACTCTCTTCCATACTAGGAATTCTGGTGGAGTGGTAAGTTGTATGTTGAACTGGTAACTTGAAGGGCAGGAGTTCGAATTCCATCAGAGGCAGAGGGATGAGTCTGTGTGTCTCTGTAAATATTTAAAGTCTCAGAAACCCTATAAAACAGTTCCATTTTGTCCTGCAGGGGCACTAAGAGTTGGAATTGAATCAATGGTGTGGTTTAATTCCTTGGTTAATATTGATCATCAAAACAGAATTCACTCCCATTGAGTCGATTCCAACTCATCGAGACCCAATAGCAGAACTGGCTCTTTGGGTGAATCAGACTGTCAATCTTTACGGGAGTACACAGCCTCATCTTCCTCGTGCAGGATCTGGTGGGTTCAAGCAGCCTCCCCAGACCCCACTGTACCACCATGATGACTCTGTACCAGACACTAGGCCAAAGTTCATATCCAAAGCAAAGCAAAGCAAACTCACTTTCTTTGAGTTGCTTCTGGCTCACAGTGACCCTGTAGGACAGAGTAGAACTGTGGCTCTGAGACTGTCACTCTCTTACGGAGAAGAAAGTCTCTTCTTTCTCCGGTGGATGGCTGGTGGTTTTGAACTGCTGACTTTGGGACTGTCACGCCAACGTGTAACACACTAGGTTAGCAGGGATACTCAAAGGCTTTTATATGATTTCTCATTTTTATCTCAGAAAAAATGAGTTGGACATTATGATTATACCCGTTTTAGTTATGAAGACACGGAGACGCCGGGATGTCAAATGCCGTGCCTACGGCCACTACCTTCACATGGTAAAAGCAGACCATGTTTCCAAGAGGGCCTGAGACCTCACGCGCTCCTTTCTCCCGTCCCGTTCAGAGACTCTGTAGGGTGAGCCCTGAAGTGCGGCCCAGAGACACAAGAAATACCGACCGAAGTTCTTTGCCTAGAACCTGAATTGGAGGCACTTGAAACTTCTGTGACTATTACACAACATTGTTTCTGTGTGTGCTGTTGGCTTTGATCAGATTCTTAAAAGGATATGTATCTTAAAAAATAAGAGCATGAAATTGGTTTTCTTTTTCCTAAGGGAGTCTTACTCTCAAATATTGTACAAGGAGGTGAGTTTACACCTTCCTTTAAAGCCCTCCGAAGGAAGCAGGCACTGCACAGTCGTGCCCAGACCTGCTTCGGGGTCCCAGTTGGGGTTATTCCCGTTCCACCTCTGCTTTTGCAATCTTCGTCGTCTCGGGTGAGTTCTCGACTCCCTCCCTCCTCAGAGCCCACTTTCCTGGGTTGTAGAATAGAGCTAATGACAAACGCACTTAATCGTCGCAAGAACAAAATAATACACTGCATGTCGTAGACCTGGCAGTAATCGGTTTTTATCCGGTGTTATTTCCTTTAATGGTATTTTGAGTGTTGCACAGAACTGGAGCAGTAGAATCATTTCCTTCTCAAGGAGCTGCCCCCCTCTAAAAGCAGGACAAATCCCCACAGAATCCATAGAGCAAATAGCTCGCATGCAACTACAGAAGCTACCTGGTTCATGTCTCTATATTGGGTCACATGTCGGACCCCACATTTCCCATCCTGGTGCAAAGGCATTCTTCAGATTCAGTCCCAAGTGAAGGCGATACACAGAATCAATCTAGGAACTCGCCTCTTCCCTTTCTGACCAGTTTTCCCAATCTCTCAGCTTTAAATGCACTGATCTCTTCGGCGGCGCAGTAGGACAGTATCTCTCCCGCGCCCCCACAGCCCTATCAGAAAGATACAAGCTCAGACGACTTCAAAGACCTCAAAAGATTCCAACTACAATTCTTCCCCTGACCTCCTAACTTTATACTTTCCTAATAAAGCCTCGGAGAGACTTTTATCTGAAAATCTACAATTAAGCAACACAGTGACATTAAGTTCTTTTAATGAGTTGGGTTTTGGAGAGGTTCATTTCTTACTCACTTGAATGAGGCACACATTTATCTCGTGGTATTATTATTACATTCAGAACAAATATCACATTGTCTTCATGGAGGCAAGAACCCCTCTAAGTGATGGAGGAGGAATTTGAATTCTTCCAGAGTGCTGTTTTCAAGTGGCTGTGGAGCCCTGGTAGTGTAGTGGTTCTGAGTTGGGCTTCAATCCGCATGGTTGGCAGTTCAAAACCACCAGCAGCTCTGCAAGAGAGCTGGGCTTTCTACTCCTATAAACACTGCATTCTCATAAACGCACAGGGGCCCACACTGGGGTGGCATGGGCTCTCTCTGGTAGTGAAGTTTTTGTGTTAGCATTTGACCTGGACACCCTGCTAGACTTGGAAGGATACAGAAACCGGGGCTTAGGAGAAAAGATTAATTCAACAGTTAAGGATGAAAGAGGCTTTAAATTACATCTTTAATAATGTCCAGGGGTCTGGGGAACAATCACAAATTTCCCATTGAACAAAACCTGGTTAGGATTTAAAATGAACCCCATGATGTCACCAGTATGATGTGGGCTTGAGGTACTGAGCTGGATCTGAACTTGCTTGTCAACTCTGCTCCACTGGAGTAGTTTCTCTGGGTGCACTGGTTTTCTGACATCACAGTTAGGCTTTTGTGAAAGCTGACGAGGATTGGCTCTCGGTATTGGTCACGGAGTTGTGCTGTTGTTGTTGATAGTTGCTATGGCGTCAACTCTGACTCCCGACAACCTTATGTAGAACAAAACAAAACATTGCTGAGTTGTGTGCCGTCTTCTCCACAGTAGGTATGTTTATGTCCATTGTGTCAACCACGCGCCAATCCATCTTACCGAACATTTGCCTTGTTTTCATTTCCCCTCTCCATGGTACCCTTTGTAAAGGTTCAATTTGTGATCACTTGTCCAGGACAAAGGAGCTGAAGTCTTGCCATCCTCCTGGAAAGAGCACTCTGGTGGGATTTCTTCTAAGACTGGTTAATTTAGTCTTCTGACAGTACCCAGTGCACTCAACATTCTTCACTAATGCCCCAGTTTGAACCCATCTTTTCTTCTTATGTCTTCTTTGTCTTCATTGCCCATCTTTGGCATGCATATGAGGCTATTAAAAAGCCTATGGCTGCAACAGGTATATCTTGGTCAGCTCTCTTTTTATGGGAGTTGAAAGCCTCATCTTTTTCCCCACAGGATGGCTAGTGGTTTCAAACTGCTGGCCTTGCAGTTAGCAGCCCAACCCATAACCACTACCCCACCAGGGATCCATTGTCATCTTTCTTTTTTATAAAGAGTTAACGAGCTTCCTTTTGCAGCAGATCTACCAAATGCCATGACGTGAGGCGTGGGAAATGGGAATGGGAGAGGCAAGCACACGCCACCACTGTTCTAGGTACTTGCCCTTGTTTATTAAGACAACAGAGAAGGACTCCATCAATGTATTTGCATACCTCAGGTGCAAAACAGGATTCTTGTTGAATGATTAATACAAGAGGGCGCCAAAAAGTTCTTGTAAATATTGAGTGAAAATATAATAGAATTTTTCCACCGATTTTTAAAAGCCCCATTGTATAAATCATTTACAGTCATTGGGTATCCGTTTAGCATCACTACACATAATTTAGTAAGCCCATCAAAAAGAAATAATAGCCTATGTATAAGTCTAGCATTATCAAAAGTTTCAAGAGACGAAGTTTGACTTATCTGACCCAACACTCTTCATTTTATGAAACTAAAGATAGCTACAGACCTGCTTTACTCCTTGGCACTAGATACCTCAAAGATTGCTGACATTTGAAAACCAGAGAAGCTGAACACTGACTCTCTACAGAACACCCCCCAATTCTAGGGAAAGGTGGTCTGATCTTTATGACTGTGTTGGATGTGATCTACGGCAAGGGCGCCTCCTGTGTGGTCACAGCGGTGCTCTCAGTTCTGAAGCAACCACTTATTTGGATCCACATAATTTCTTCTGTGCCCTCCAATGGTGGGTTGCTGGCACATATTTATTACCGTTTCTGCAACATAGACCCTGAGTTCCTTTTCTAAGGCAATGGAGCCCCGAGGGAATGTCAGAGGGAAGGGGGAGAGGGAGAGGAGTCTAGATGAAATGTCTGATTCTATGACTTCCTTCCAGGCCATTAGCTGATCTATTAGATCAGCTTTTCTCAACCTTCTGTGGGTAACTTTCCTGGCAGAGTTGTTGAATTATGTGCAGCCACTTGCAGCAAGCTGCTGAGGACAGGGGCTTTTCTTTGGCATTTAGCTCCCACGTACTTAAACAGAACCTCAATTTGCTAAGGTTTGTAACACTGGAATCACATTATCTTTATCTTCTTCTTCTTCTTTTTTTTTACCTCTTCCTTCCATGAATTGTTATTCATGACACATCTGGCTGCAAGGTTATGGCATTTTGGCTGTGCTTCACCATGCTAACCTCGGTTACCTCTCCTAGGGCTTAGGAAACAGGCCCCTCTGGGTTAAAGTATTAATGATCATAAGTATAACAGCAATCCCTCTGCTTTTCAAGTAATGCAATTCTAAGCCGAAGGGCAGCAGCACCAATTATAACGATGGGAATCCTATATACTCTCCCAGTAGGATACACAGATGCACACACAGGGACTCAGCTGGGCTCTGATACTTGCAACTTGATGCTTCCTTGCACTTTGGTATTTTGAGGCTCTGAAAGAGAAAAACAATTCCAGCAAGAAGATTTGGTGGGTGAGGGAGAACCATCACACCTGCGGAGCTGGCTGCTCCAGAAATTGCCCTTAGTTGTGTGGAAGGGTCTCCTCAACTCTTCTTACAACCCTTGGTGGGTGGTGGAGATCAGGGAGCCTGTGTGACTCTCCTCACTCCTCTGGGCTGTTTTCAGCAATCAGAATAGTGTACTGGGGAACGTAGTAGTAGGTGTTAAGTTTGACTCAACTGCTACCTGAGAGACAGGTCCTCCCTGCCCTGAGATATTCAGCCCAAGGGTGGAAACAAATGAGCAAGATTGCAAAATGGGTTGAATCCCAAGGTGAAGGAAGTCTGTTAGCAGCGAGATACACAGATGGAATCTTTTGAGGCTGATTTTTTTTTGCTACTCTCTAACTCCAAGCTGGCAGTAAAAAGACCTGACTATTTGAGGGCATAATCAGATTTTGTAAAGGCCCATGAGTTCTTACTAGGAAGGAAGGAGAAAGAAAATGTAGATTAACAGACAGGGAAATATTAAAGTATTTAAATAACAACCAATATGATTTCAAGAAAAGAGTGAACTATAAAAATGGGAGAACAAACAATTGCCAAAAAACAGTAGAACAATGAGGGTTACATGTAGCAATACTTAGAATTAATCGGAGGCTTACAGTGTTCCTGGAACAATTCTAAGTGCTTGACAGACTGACATAAGGTGCTCACAACAATCCTATGAGGAAGGGTTTATTTTTCCAAGTGTGGCAAATGAAGAAATTGAAGCACTCAATGCACTGCCCTCGGCCCACTCTGACTCCTAGCGACGATCTTACAGGACAGAGTAGAACGACTCCATAGGTGTCCCTGAGCTGTACATTTTTTTCAGAAGCAGTCTGCCTCGTCTTTCTCCCACGTAGAAGCTGATGGGTTCAAATTTCCAAACTTTTGATTAGCAGCCCAATGCTTAACCCATTGTGACCAGGTCCTCAAATGGAAATACACCCTGAATGCATTGTTACTATCTTGAGAAAGTTTAAATGACCTGCTCAAAATCTATTTTAGGTTTCTAGCCGCTAAATTTCCTCTAAGGAGTCCTGGTAATATAGTGGTTACATGTTGGGCTATGATGCGAAATATTAGCAGTTTAAAACCACCAGCCTTTCTGTGGGGGAAAGATGGGGCTTTGGACTCTCATAAGGAGTTAGAGGCTTGAAAACTCATAGGGTCAGGTCTAGCATTTCCATATTGATTGTTGCTGTTTTATATTTGATCTGCCTCCCAAGAGCTACCAAAGTCTGTCTAAGAAAAGTATGGAGTAATTGGGAAGGCCAGGTGGAGGATAGGGGTCCTTAAAAGTATGTAGGAACAAGCCACCCACCCATGCGTGCTGAATGTCTGTGCCAGGAAGATGACTGGCATGAACGAAAGCACCCCAGAAAAAAAGAGGTGCCATAAAAGGAGGGCTCTTGATCTTATGGCGTTAGGAGGTTGGTGAATTTACTTCCCTTTATTTATGTAACTTCAGATTCAACTTGGGGGAGCTGAAATGATGAGTTTTTATTTCTCCCATAAATCATCAGTTTTTGAAAATGATTTTTATAGATTTCATTGAATGAATATTTTGGTCTATTCTAGAATGCTAACTGGAAATTTTAAAATGAATACTATTGTATTAGAGTCATATTTAATGTAATTGGTAATGCTCATGGTGCACAAATAGTAAATAGAGGCTGATCTCAAATTTGTTTAAAAATATTTATCTGAAAAAATCTATGCATATGTCTACATATACAAAACATTCGAATGATATCCCTCTAGCTATCTCTTGATGGTGAGAATGTGGATAATTTATATATTTTCCTATGTTCCTTTATGCATTTTTCAGTTTTCAAAAGTGACCAACATTACTGCTGTAAACAGAAAATGTACTTTCCAAATGAAAAAACAGTTCCAGCATGATGAATGATTCCAGTAGATATTTAACCAAGTTATGAATTTTAACCAGCAGCATACACCATCCTTGGCTTTTTGTTTGAATTAAACCCTCTAACTCTGTGTCTGTAATAGGGTTAAGAAGGTGTTGAGGGTCAAAGTGGAACCAATTGGCTATCATATTTCACCAAGAAAATGATGATCTCTTATTCTAATTGTTGGGTCTTTGGAATATGTCTCTGCTTTCTCATGAAGTAATATTGCTTAGTTACCAAACCAAACCCATTTCCCTCAAGTTGATCCCAACTCAAGACCAGTGGTTCTCAACTTTCCTCATGCTACAACCCTTCACTACAGTTCCTCATGTTGTGGTGACCCACAACCGTAAAATTATTTTCATTGCTACTTCATAACTGTGATTTTGCTACTGTTATGAATCGGGTGACCCGCAAAGGGGTCGCGACCCACAGGTTGAGAATCGCAGGTCCAGAGGGTTTCTGAGCGCATTGATTATGACCGGAGCAGATAGCCTCCTCTTCTCACAGAGCAGTTGGCGAGTCCCAGACCTTAGCTCACAACACCATCCGGGCTCCTGGTTCAGCAGAGAAAAAATGGTATGTATGAAAAAGGGAAAAATCAGCCTGATTTTGTAGAGGTTCTCTTTGATCATTGAGTCTGGATTCTCAAGAGCCCTTGAGGGGGGCCTTCATTCAGACTTTGCATATGCATGCTCCTGGGAAGCTCTGCAGCGCCCCTGGATGGTACAAACAGCACCCTTGACTGCTAACCTAGATGTTGGAGATTGAAGTCCCCCCAGAAGCACTTCAGAAGAAGAGCCCAACAATCCACTTCCGAAGGAACCATCCATTGAAAACCCATGGGGGCACAGTTCTCCTCGGACAGCCAAGCCACAAATTTGGTTAAATAGCTCCTAGAATGGCCAAGCATAGATGTATAATGCCTGGAACCCAGAAAGCCTGACTTATGAATACATAACATATTGGGATCATCATTTTCATTGATGTCCTAAGAAAGGGTGAAGACAAATTGATTTCTATCAAATTCTAGGAAGCATTTTTGTGACAATGAGCATCAAGGTGTGTGTGTGGGGGGTGGGGGGGCGACAAAAACTTTGGGATATAGTTTATGGTTGATAAAAGGGAAAATATTTTCAGGACATTTAAAAAATGGCCTTGGGTGATTCTAACTGATTCTGATTTTGAAGCGGTTACCATTTTGGAAATTCCTTCATTTCATATGTTGAGACAAATGTTCCTAGCACGTGCTCTATCTCCTTACCTGGATTCAAAGCTCATGCTGTCCCAGTAAAGCATACAGAAATTCCTTAGAAATACGGGGAATCCCAGTTAACTGGCTTGCCCAAATTATAAATCCTGGGAAAGCTTGGTTAAAAATTGATGGGCCATTAAGTTTAAAAGACCAAAACAAACAGCCACAAAATAAATGAATAAGAGATGCTTCTTTAGTTAGCCAATGCCAGAACTTTTCAATGCCAGTTGGAATAGGGACAGAGTAGAATATGTGCAAAAGATAAAGTACTTGGATATCTTAGTCCTATTGTATGAAATTAAGAGTCTCTTATCCTTTCATGGCATCTAGAGCTCAAAATTTATAGCTTTAACTCATGCGTTATGCCTACCTGCTCATCCTTGGGCAAGAATACTGGTAGCCTTGGCTAACGCTGGCTCTGAATTAGACCATGTCATCTTTTCTTGTTCATTGTATGCTCTCCGCCCTAATTTCCTGTAGCAAAACAGATTCCAGCCAGTTGCAAAAACAAAAAAAGTAAATATTTTAAACCAGTGTAGCAACAAATTAATTTCATGCTTATTCTGAATGGCTCTGTTAATAGAAATAGAACGCCTCTGGTGCCTGAGAATGTCTGCACAGAAGATGTGGTTTTTCTGGCTCTCTCCTCGGGCTACGACATTGCTCCCAGCACTTCCCCACTGCTGCCAGAGCTGTGCTGCTTGTCAGTTGTGGGCGCTTAACAAATGTCTGGGAGCCATGTTGGCACCACCTAGTTGAAGGAAAATCTCAATATCGAGGAATCCTGGATGCCATTTCAGTTAGTCAACACGGTAGCTTCCCCACTGGAATGAATTTATTCCAGATTCCTGATGGGAACAGACAATCAAGAAGGATGAGCATCACCTGAATGCTTTGCTGTCTGGCAATGAATTAGGGCGGATTTTTCCCCTATTATTTCAGAACTCAATCCAGAGGAGTAAGCCCTGCTGCCTTTCCTAATCTCCCTGGATAGGGCTAGCTCATTGCTGCCTTGGCTTAGAAAGAATGTGCAGTCCATATTCTTTAGAAACTAGGGTCTAAAACAGTCTTTCCTGGAAGTAAATGAAGAAGCAAGAGGCATCGACTTATTTTGTTTTTCGTTTATTTGACACTTCAGCTGCCAGTTCTGGAAGGCATGGACACTCATTCAATGGGATCTCCTTTGAGTTGCTGGACAGTATCTTCTTAGGAGGTGGGACTCAAGGCTCCCCTTACACGTGGGAACAAAAAAAGCAGTCATGATTAAACAGGAAACTTATATTGAGACTGCGTCTCAGTCTGATCCCCTCTGGCTTGTGAAACTGCACTCCAAGGC
>NW_022103920.1:65331785-65334239 GCF_000313985.2 Echinops telfairi
AAAAAAAAAAAAATCAGTACAGGAGAAAACAGCTTCGTCTTTCTTCCAAGGAGCGACTGGTGGTTTCAAACTGCCGGCCTTCTGGCTAGCAGCTCAGTACAGAGCTCACTACATGAGGCGGGTGACTATTATGATACGCACAGATATATAAATATAAAAGAGAGTGGGTTGCATGATAACACACTTTTAGTCTAAATGTAAATATTTGCATTTGGGTTATATTTTGAAGCTATGACTTTTAAACTGAAAGAAAAATTTGAACTATGAAACGAAATATTCTAATGTTGTGCTTTTCATCAAATCTTTTTGCATTCTCTCATTTTTTATGTGGGGTGTTCAGTGACTTTGAACTGGAGCTAGTGCATTTCTCTCCTATCTGTGGCTCTCTGAATTAGCTTTCTTTTAGTGAGATTTCATGGCGTGTGATGGTCCTAATAGATCGAAACTTGGTTCAGTTATAGGAGAACCTTCGGTCCTTCCTCGTTGCTCAGTTTAACTGAAGTTATTCCAACAGGGCCCTATCTTAAGTACTTAGCTAAATCATAGGCAGGTTAATGTAGGAACGGCTTTATGCTGAACGAGTTTACTTTCTTCTAGTTGTAAGAAAGAATTTGTCCAAAAATGTATGTATCATTGATGTGCGTGTGCATATGGGAAGTAGGACTGGTCTACTTAATGGCAGGAGGAGGCCATGTATCCAGTGCCCACACTGCTTCCAAATATGCGTAAAACATATGACTCTGAAATTGATACTCATCCTGAGCACTTTAAATACAGCTGAGTGGAACAAAAAAAGCAGTCATGATTAAACAGGAAACTTATATTGAGACTGCGTCTCAGTCTGATCCCCTCTGGCTTGTGAAACTGCACTCCAAGGCCAACGTGACACCGTGCAGTCTTCCTTACGATTGTTCTCATCGTTTTGGGGGTCTGTCTTAGAAGCTGGAGACTGAAGATGGATAGTTTTAACCTGCTGTTACCAGGGGTGGAGCTTAAAAAACCAGTGCAATTTCCCTTTGCCATCTTTGCAGGGCTCATTTCTTTCATCTCACGAGTATTTCTGGGACAAGGACAGGAAACACTTGTTTAGGTACCCCTCATTTACAGCTCAGAACACCACGGAGTGCAGAAGGAGGGAAAGGAAAAGAAAGAAACACGGTTCAAGCCCAACGCTGCCTACTTTTGTGTAAAGAGCCCAGGTGCCATGGTTATCTTTGGCACCCTGTCACACCACCACACATTTTATGAAAGAAGCTGTCATCACTTCTTGGCTCATGGTTGCATTTTGCCAAAGTTTTGGGAAAAACAGCTTTAAGTTTCTAAGACCACAGCTTCATGAAAAGTGGAGTCATAAAATAGGGAACAACACTGTTTTGGGGGCCATTCTTCTCCCACAAGTCTCACTCTAGTCTTATTCCTTTGGATTAAAGGATAGGACATCCCTTGTGTATCTTAACATGTTTTTCTTTGAATTTCCATTGTCTTTGGCCACACTGGCCACTCTTCATAAGGTAGGACGACGCCAGATGTGGCCTCCTCTGTGGGCACCCTCCATTCGTTATGACTTCCTAATCATCCACTTTGGTTTCCCAGTATTGCATTTCATGAGTCTCCAGCAAAATATTTTAATCTCCCTACTGTCTTTTCACCTGATCACCTGGGCCCTGTCCAAATGAAACCTTTGCAAGCTTCTGCATGGGATTGCACTTCAATGCCCTCTTTTTTATAACTGTGAAATCGTTTTCAAACTAAACCTGTTAGTTAACCTTGGTTGCAAGAGACCTATCACTAAGCCAAGTTATTTTCAGTAAAAGGTTGTTTAGGGAAAAGACATACGTGGCCTGGCATGTAAGTGGGGACATTATGAGGGATCTGAGCCTTGCTAGTGACTGGCTGCATTTTCTCTCTCACACTGGCATCTCGGATGGAAGCGTTGCTTTTCTTGGTGTCCCCATTAAAGTCTTTCTACTCACCGCCCCCCTCAATTAACCGAAGGGCTCCTGTCTCATGATTTCCGCCTGACTGAATCCTATGGCTTCAACTCAAACTATGACTTTAGCTTTCTGAAACAACTGGCAAAAATGTTTTAGCGGTTTCAGAAACTGTGTCCCGAGAAGCACTGTTTAGTTTTATTTATTTCTTTTTAAGCCAGAGCCTTTTACGGGTCAATTGCTAAGCTTGGGTGAGTTACCTTTAGTTATCTTCCTACCTTGGCCATCCATATCAAGTCTTAGAGTAAATACTGTGCCCAGGAATTATGAGCAGGATATTTTTTTCTGGGAGGAGAAGGGAGGCAGGGCCTGCCAAGGCTGACACTTGTGTGCCTGATACGTACCCAAAGCCAGAATTCCTGCTGCCCCTCAATTCCAATTCATACGTGTGCATAGGATTGGGTTGTTTCTATAGGACTATTTTGAGCAATAAAACAAAAACCAAACTCGTAGCCATCAAGTC
>NW_022103920.1:65334477-65347019 GCF_000313985.2 Echinops telfairi
TTTTAGTCTAAATGTAAATATTTGCATTTGGGTTATATTTTGAAGCTATGACTTTTAAACTGAAAGAAAAATTTGAACTATGAAACGAAATATTCTAATGTTGTGCTTTTCATCAAATCTTTTTGCATTCTCTCATTTTTTATGTGGGGTGTTCAGTGACTTTGAACTGGAGCTAGTGCATTTCTCTCCTATCTGTGGCTCTCTGAATTAGCTTTCTTTTAGTGAGATTTCATGGCGTGTGATGGTCCTAATAGATCGAAACTTGGTTCAGTTATAGGAGAACCTTCGGTCCTTCCTCGTTGCTCAGTTTAACTGAAGTTATTCCAACAGGGCCCTATCTTAAGTACTTAGCTAAATCATAGGCAGGTTAATGTAGGAACGGCTTTATGCTGAACGAGTTTACTTTCTTCTAGTTGTAAGAAAGAATTTGTCCAAAAATGTATGTATCATTGATGTGCGTGTGCATATGGGAAGTAGGACTGGTCTACTTAATGGCAGGAGGAGGCCATGTATCCAGTGCCCACACTGCTTCCAAATATGCGTAAAACATATGACTCTGAAATTGATACTCATCCTGAGCACTTTAAATACAGCTGAGTAAAGCAAAGCAGATTATATAGGTGTTAGACATGTTCTGTGAATGTCATATTATAAACCTCTTCCACCCATAAACTTCAGTCATGCCTGTAACTGGTCTAGAACAGTTGCCTGAGAATTTAACATTTTTTCTTGTATGTTTAATTTTGGGACTCACTATCTTTTGCTAACATAATAAGCAAATAAGAACTAATAAAGTATTCTTTATATTAGCTATGTTTTTCCCCCACTGATTTTATGATTTTTAAAAATGTGATGCTCTGTTCATCTGTACAAAAGTTACAGTCACCTGGCATAGCAGCTTATCATGCTGACTGTGTTAGGCAGGGTTCTCTCGAGAGACAAAACCGGGGTACTTATGATTATATACATATTTAAGAGGATAGGTTTATAACAGCTAATTAGTCCACAGCAGTACAGAGGATTCAGTTCAACTCACTTCTGTGGAACAGTTAATATACTGGAAGTCCTGCCACTCACGTGGGCAGCTGTATCCAAGGTCAAGGAAGTAGACAGTGGAGTCCTCTCTTGAGCAAGGCAAGTAGAGTCTACCCACAGGCAGCAAACAGCAGGGTGCGTCACCAACCTTCAGTAGCTCCCTGCTTAGCGAAGGAGGCCCAAACAGGATATTGCATGCAAGCAATGCAAAGTGACAGGTTCCAACAGCCTCAAGCTCAAGCTATGTAAGCAGCAGCAGCTTGGTGAAGGTTCCATGGGTTGGCTGGGACCACAGGTGGTACAGCTCCCAGGTTGAAGCAGAGAACTAGCTAAAGCAGCAGCATGCTCCAGCACGTCTGACCACCAAAGAGCAAGAGAGAATGGGGCAGGCCTTACAGAGCTGTTTATCTCTTTGCCCTCCAATCTGACTGCGACCTGATTAATCCCACGTGTTCCTATTGGCCATGTTGGCACGATAAACCTAACTATCACACTGATCCATAAAGAAAAGACTTTTTTGTAGAATAGGTTATATGTTAATGCAATAAGGAGGTTTTTTCATCTTTTAAAAGTTTCTCTTTACAGCAGTATGACCTTCCAACTATGGTTCTTTTTTCTTTCTTTCTTCTCTTCCTGGGTGTATAGCTCTCTAAACAGGATGCTTTGCTCAACAACCAGTCATCAAATATCTCTTCCATAGGGGAAAAATAAGTGTAGTCTTATCAAAATTCTAGTTGAGATGGAATCTTATTTATTGAATCAATGCCAAAACTTTCTGAGAAGAATCAAGAACTCTGCTAATAGTTCCATGGAATACTTTTATTTTGCCTTGATGGGGAGAAATAATTTCTATGGCTCCAGCTTTCTAAGCAAGTACTGAATGCAATGCTTGATGCCACTGTGCTTTTACTGGTTGCTGATAGACAGTAGGAATTCCTACTAATAAATATAAACAATAGAATTAGGGAAAAACCGATCATTTTAAAACTTTAAAAATATTGCCATTGGCATCTAGAACTACTTAAATAAAAGTCTGTTGAACAGGATAATTAATGGAAACCACAGATCAATCTTAATTTCACTCAATATGGGGCCATTAGGCAGTCTGGGGTTTCTGATTGATGCCATAGGCTATATACAATATCATCTATGGATGTTTTTGCTAAAAATAATTGAACTTGAATCCAGTTAAGCCTCTAGACCCACCTACCACTTCTTCAATAAGTTTGTGTCAGGGGAAAAAAAAGAGGGGAAAACATCATAGTTTAAAAGAAACGATATACATAACAATCAAATGCAAAGGACAGGCATTGTTAGGATCCCAGCTGGACCAAGTCAAGTGTAAGGAGATGTTTTCAGACAATCTAGGAAATCTGAACATGAACTGTGAATCACAGGAGACAGAGATTGATTGAGTCCGGTCGTGGGTCAGAACCTGTGCAAAATTGAGTGGAGCCGTGCCATGAATGTTTTTTAACTTAGTGATAAGGTTAAATCATAAGAGACTGCTGGTTTGCCAATTTAAAGAGTCAAATATCAGTAGTTTCATATGGTGCAAGTGAGAGACAATTTGAGGGGGGTGATGTATGGTGATCCAGAGGGTGGACTCTGCTACCAGAGTATCTGGCTTGAAAGGTGGCTATGTTGCTAACAAGGGTATGAGCCTGTTCAAATCAGCTTAGGGTCATGGTCAGTAGAATGGGGGCCTAATCCTTACATTATAGGATTATATTAAGGATTACCTATAAAATACACAGAACAGTACTTAGTCCATAATAAACCTGGTATAGGATTGTAATCCGTACGTGGGCAGAGTGACATGTGAAGACATTTGACTGTGAGAGAGGTGAAGATAATTGTACTAGGCCCTGGAGGGTGTGCTGAGGGGAATATAGAAGGGTGTACAGAGGAAGTGTGGAATCTCAGTTTGACCGGGAAGAGGAGGTCACCTTAGGCAAAGAAAACCACTCGGAGGATATTTTAGGTAAAGGTACTGAATGTACAAAAGCCCAAAGGGAAAAATTTGAGAAACAGAAAGAAGTAGAATAGGTTTAGTGTTTAAGATGTGGGTCGAAAGACTGCAGAGGAAAGAACAGGCCCCGAAACTGCTAGTATGAACCAGATGATCTGCATTTTGTTGATTTAATATATATATATATATACCCCTGAACAGTAACAGCAGAGTGGCATATTAATGGAATGGAAGGCAAACTTGTTGGTAGTCAATACAAATAATCTAGAGTCTTCCTACTGCCAATGTGGCTCCCAGATCAACACTGATCTTATAGGCAATGCACATTCTTGGACCCCCCACCCTGCTTAAAGATTCAAAGCCTGCATTTTCACAAAATATCCATGTGATGGATAAGCACATGCTCACAAGCCAAACTTGCTGACATCAGGTTGATTCTGACTCATGGACAGGGTAGAATTGCTCCTGTGGGTTTCAGAGACTCTAATTCTTATGGGTATAACTCATGATGTCACCAGGCAGGCAATATATGGACACATCGACTTTTGAAAATTGCCATTTTTGATAAAATACAGGAAGGCCTGGGATAAGTCAGAGTCAGTAGGGATGAAAAGAAAGAATGAGTACACGCACATCATTTGCGGTTGAACTGAAGAGCTTTAACTGATAAGGTGTCAGGGATCATGGGGGAAGAAAGATGCATTGAAAATGAACCTGTGTGGTCCTGGTCAGGGCCTCTGGATGGAATGGATGGCGAATAAAGGAAAAGGAGGACAGTTGAGGATCAAAGGGTAGGAAAAGAATCTATGTAATGCCATCTTGATTTAAACATAGGAAGCAGAAGGAGCCCTGATGGCATAGTAGATCGCACACTGGACCGCTAACCTGAAGTTAGCAGTTCCAAACCACCAGCTGCTCTGTGGCAGAGGGACAAGAAGAGCTACCGTTTCAGAAGCGCACAGTGGGAGTTCTCCCTTTTGACCCATTTTGAAAATATTCTAGCTTTTAAATATTTGCCACCTTCTTTTAGTTGAAGTTTTTCTCTTTTTTGTTTGATAATTGTTGCGGGGTCCTTTTAGTTTTTTATCTTTCTTTTGGATGTTTTTCTGTATCAGGAAATCAGGATGGGTGGATCTATGAAGACAATAACTGAAATAATAGT
Source organism: Echinops telfairi (assembly GCF_000313985.2). NCBI lineage: Eukaryota > Metazoa > Chordata > Mammalia > Afrosoricida > Tenrecidae > Echinops > Echinops telfairi. The sequence goes on from NW_022103920.1 coordinate 65,338,647, forward strand.
TCCCTGGGGGCATGGAAGTGGAGGTTGGAGTAAAATGAGGAGTCAGCAGAAATGGGTACAAGAAGGAAGAAAATGTACCAAAATGGATGGTGGTGACAGTCGCACAGTCCTTAAAATGGCTCAACTATTGAATTGTATGCTATGTTACTACAGCTCAATAAAACTCAATACAACAGAATCCTTTTATGAAAAAGAGAATGAAGGCTAATCAGAATTCTTCTCCTAATGTACATAAAATACACTGATAAAACTTTAGAGCTTCAGAAGTCAAACATCACCAAGTCCTCTGTAAGTATAAATGCATAGAAAGCAAACTGTAGGACACACAGAGATTGGCAATTTGTGTGCAAATCTCCTTTATAGGCTTGGCAGGAGTTCAGGTTCAGGAATTTGGAGAAGCCTGGGAGTCCTAGTGCTTCCTTGGCATCAATACTGGTGTGTGTGTGTGTGTGTGTGTGTGTTTTAACTTGAGTTGGAAGGATGTGGAGAATTCAGATATCTGAGAGAACTCTCATTTTAGTAAATTGAGTTAAATTTGAATTTATGAGTTACACAAGTAAATTTTTAGTATCTACTTTTTTAATGTTGAAGCACCGCCCTCTCCCTCTGACCCCCGACCCGCTTTTTATCTAATATTTACATTTCACTAGATGACTTGGCAACTCTGTCCAATGCCCTAATTGTTGCAAATATTAATGGCTAAAAGAAAAGCTGAGAATTTTGCAAAATATTGTGTTGAAATTTGTAACATCAGTTCATATAAACATTTAATATCCAATTCGGAGTGAAAGAAATAGTATCCTTTTGGTGAGGATAATTTCATGATTTTTTCCTCCCTTGTGCTTGTGATAAAATTACTGACTTATTTTTCAGCCCTTTCATATATTTTCACACCATGTTCCATAATCTTAATGTGGCATTTAGTGGGGAGACAGCCTGTCCTTAAGGCATAAGTTATCCAGCAAAGTGTAGAAGTAAAGCAGTGGAGATAGACTTGATTCTTCCCTTTAAGGAGACTCTGACTTGAAGCAGATGTACTTACATAGAACACGCCAATGTTGACAATAAGACCGTAGTCTATGTAGTTTCCAATATAATAACAAAGCCTCTTCAATTGAATCTCTTATTAGAAATTTTCTTGAAAAATTCTATATTAGGCTCCCCCTCTCCCCCAGTTAAATTCAACAAATAAGTCAGGCAGAAAATGTGATTAAAAGTTGTTGTAGGTATGAGTACAAATTATTGTGAGACCACAGAGAAATAAGGAATTAATTAAGTCATTTGAGACAGCATCACAGAGGGAAGTATTTGAACATACTTTTTCTTCAAATACTGCATTAAAATATTTTGAGTATGTTATTTATTTTAATGAGTAAATCAATATACGCAGATATTTTATAGAGAAGAGATGAAAATTAAAGGAAAATTGCCCTATATCTCCAAATCTAGAATTATGTGTCATTTTGATGTTTGTCCTTTCAGTCTTATTCTATGATGAATTCTGACATAAGATCATATTATGTATATCTATTTTTCTATCATCACATAACATGTATCATAAGCATTTATTTCCCTTTCTCATTCATACTGTTAACATCACTTAAACAGCTAAACAGAATCCATTATATGGATGAATGATATTTTTTAAGATCATCTTCTAAATTTGAATATTTAAAAACCTTCCAGATTTTGTTTGTTATTGTTGTTATTATAGTAAACTATATGTGTGCATATGTGTGTATGTATATACACACATGTACATATATACATGTGCATATATCTTATTGTTTCTAAGAACTAGAGGTAGAGTTACTAGATTAAAGGTGTAAAACATCATCAATGGTCTTGACACATGCTACCAAGCTACTTCCTGAGTATGTTTACCTGATTTAGACTTGAAGAGTCAACTGAAAGAGCGGGTGAAAGGGATTGTAAGACAGTCGAGGGGACTGTAGCATGTAGTCAGCACTAGGATGGAGTAGGATCTGTTTGGCACACAGGGTGTGAAAGATGGAGGGTGGTGAAATTAGGCTCAAATGGGTGGTGTAGAAGCAGATTACAAAAGCTCTTAAATGCCAAAGTAATGCAGTGAGCTGTCCCTGGCAGGGAGATGTGAGCCATGGAAGGCTGCTGAGCAGGAGAATGCCATGACTTTAGAACTTTTTTCCAGTTAATTACAGCTTATTAAAATGTCTCCGAACTTTTGGATCATGCTCAAATAATATTTAAAGCCATCAACTGTCAAAATTTGAATGTCTGGAAATAAACTATGCCATTGCACTTCATGTTTAAAGATATCACTGGCATTTGCCTTATTGAACATAAATTGATTTTTACACACTTCTGTCAGTGACTGTATAAAGCACCTTGAATGAAGAAAATGCTAGGTCAGTGCTGTACAGCAGAAACATTTTACTATGTCCTCTAATGGCAGAACTGTGAGTGTGATAAAAATTTATTGAGGCTCTATGTTGTTTCTAGCACCTTCTTGTTTAATGATGTGCCCTGTAACCATTCTCGGCTCAGAGGAAGACTAAAAGAATAAAAATGTTGTAAAAAAAAAAAAGAAGGCTATTCAATATGTATCTTCTATATCAAATCAGGATGCAATACTCCCTCACCCCCCACAAGTACGATACTAAACAGCTATGTGAAAAGTTAAAAAAATTGTTCAAATATCCAGATCTATTTTACACTACTGGGCGATTTTATTTCCTTTCATCACGTCGATGTTTTCATGGAGCAAGGATAGAGAGATTCGTGGTAACGTTGTTCAGTCTGGACAACTCCCAGTCTCTTTTGGAAGGGAAGAGATGAAATCTGTGAACAGCTTTCTTCCGAATGCGTCTGACAAAGGCAGAGCGACAGTGCCTGGCTGACAATCCCAGGACTCCTGGTTAGGTTGTTGTCCTGGTGCCTTTGTATTGGATATACTTCAGGGCTGGGGAAATGCAAGCTTCTAAATTTGGAATCTATTTAAACATTGAAGGTTCTGAGTTTCAGATTCAACTTGATCTTTTCAGCCTTTGGATTCTGTCTCCTGCTGTCATAACACCATTTCTCGATTCAAAGGGGGAAAAAGAGCTTCATTGCACTGCTGCACCTCAAATAGCACTGCTCTGGCACGGCCGTGCGTCAAGTGTAAATGAATCAGAAAACTGAGCATTAACTCTTACTTGAAATAGATAAGATGCTAAGAAACAGGGGTAAAATTGCATTGATGGTTTGAAATAGCTCTTCAAGTGGTCTATGGCACCCAGCAGCCTCACTGCTTGGTGAAGGAGGCGAGGGCTCCTTTCAATACGAGAATGCTCGTCGCTGGAGACATTTTGTTACATCTGCAGTGTAAATATAACCAAAAACCCCACTCTTTTTGACTGCTTTTTTTTTTACTATGACATTAATCCTGTATCATTTACGTGACTAAGACAGTATTTCTGACTAGGCCTTCTAATTTTGCCCAGAACGAATTTTTACTTAAAAGGCCCACCTATTTAATACATTTTTCTTTTGGCCAATTTGAAACAAATAAATCAGGCCAATTCTTTCTTCATGACACAAAAGGAAGAAATGATAAGTTTTCTTACTTCAGAGTCTTTTTATTTTTACATTTCTGCAACTCCAATGTCTTTTCTCTCCTTTAAGAACCAGCTGACAGGTCATTAATCCTTAATGCGAATTTGTACCTCTGGGTATTTTGGGAGAAAACTCATTAGAATTCTTTTGTTTTATGTGTGATTGTCCTAATAGAAATTCTGGAGCTCATGTTTAGAATTTGCTAAAATGAATAGGAAGCACAAAATTTATTTTCAAATGAGGTGAAGTACATAAAATTTCCTATACCTATGTCCAAGGCTGTCACTCCCTTCTTTAATGTCTGCTGTTAACTTTTCTACATGAAGAACGTAAGTTCTACTAGCTCCTACTTTTTGATATGGATGCATTCAGTTCACTTGAATTATCTGAGTAAGCCTTATTCCCATCCTACAATTTTCTGTCACGCTTTCCAGCTGCCCTGTGTTGTTAGGTACCACCCAGTTGGTTGGACTCAGAGAAACTGTAGGCACAACAGAAAGAAACACTGCTTGGTCCTGCGCCAGCCCCACAATTGTGATTGTTTTGAGAAGGATGGCCATTGTTGCAGTCACCGTGTCAATACTTCTCAGCAAGAATCTTCCCATTTGTTGTTGCCATTCCACTTTACCAAGCACGATGTCCTTCTCCAGGGACAAATTTCTCCTCAATAGCTGCTCAGAGTGCACGAGACAAAGTCTTCCCATCCTTGGTTCAAAGGAGCATCCTGGCTATATTTCGACCAAGACAGATTGGTTTGTTTCTCTGGCAGCCCATGGTATGTTCAGTATTCTTTTCCAGCACCATAATTCAAATGTTGCATCCATTCTTCTGCAGTCTTCCTTATTCAATGTCCAATTTTCACACACATTTGAGGCAATTGGACACACCATGGCTTCAGTCAGGCACACTGTAGCTTTCAAACTGACATTGTAACTCTTAAATACTTTAAAAAAGATTTAATTTATTTTTTGACTGCTGCTTCCACGAGCCTTGATTGTGGATCCAAGCAAGATGAAATCCTTGACAAGTTCACTCTTTTCTCCATCTGTCCCGATGTTATCTCATGCTTCCGTTTTGATCATGTTGGTTTTCTATACATTGCATTGTAACTCATACTGAAGGCTGCAGTCATTGATCTTTATCAGCAATGCTTCAAGTGCTGCTGATTTTCAGCAAGCAAGGTTGTGTCGTCTGCATCTCTCAGGTTGTTAATAAGCCTTCCTCTGATCCTTCACCATATAGTCTAGTTCCTCAAACTCTGTTCAGTATAGATATTGGGTAAGTATGGTGAAAAGATACAACCCTGAGACATACCTTCCATGATTTTAAACCAGTCAATATTTCATTGTTCTCTTTGTAACTTTTCCCTTGATACCATGTACACGTTCTGAATCAGGACGATGAGTTTTCGGGAATTCCCATTCTTTCCAATGTTATCCATAGTTTGTTATGATCCATGAAATTGAGTGCCATTGCAGAGTCAATAAAACATAAGGAAACACACTTCTGATATTCTCTGCTTTCAGCCAAAGTCCACCTGATGCTGGCTGAAAGTCTACCTCGTTCCACATCTCCTTCTGTATCTGCCTTGAATTTCTGGCAGCTCCCTGTCAATGTACTGCCTAATGCGTGGTTGAATTACCTTTAGCAAAACTTTAGGAGCATGTGATATTAATGATATTGTTTAATAGTTTCCACATTGTGTTGGGTCACCTTTCCTTGGACTTTGTATAAATATTGATCTCTTCTAGTCAGTTGGCCACGGAGCTGTCTTTTGGATTTCTTGGCCCAGATGAGTGAGTGTTTCCAGTACTCATCAGCTTGATGAAACGTTTCGATTTCAATGGGTATTCTGGAAGTTCCTGGATCTTTGTTTTTTGCTAATGTCTTCAGTGCAGCTTGGACTTCTTCCTACAGTTCCGTGAGTTCTTGATCTTATGCTACCTCTTAGATGGTTGAATGTGAACTAGTTAATTTTGGTACAGAGATTCAGCGTAGTCCTTCCATCATCTTTCGATGCTTCCTGTATTCGGTATTTTGCCCATAGAATCTTTGAACATCGCTGCAATGCTTTCCTTAGTTCTCTAAGCTTGAGCCACGCTGAGGATGTCTTCTTAATTCTGTCTATCTAACTTTAGGTATATGCACCTTTCATTATAATACTTTTTCTTTTCCAGTTGTCCTTTGAAGTTTTCAGCTTTTACTTCATCTTTTTTCCATTTACTTTAGTTACTCTATGAGTAAGATCATTTCAGATTCTTTTCTGAAATGATTCTGACTTTGATCTTTTATTTATTTCCTGCCTTTTTAATGGTCACTTCATTCTTAGTGTTTGGTATTTTTTACTTAACTCCACATCTCATCAGGTCTTCTGTCATTACTGTTAAAGGCATCAATCTTGGTCTTGAGATGTCCTCTAAATTAAGGTAGGACACACTCAAGGTCATACTTTGGCATACTTGGGCTTGATTAATTTTCTTCAACTTAAACTAAAACTTACATATGAGCAATTGATGGTGTGTTCCACTGTCAGACCCTGGCCTTGTGTATCTGACGACACTGAGCTTCTCACTGGTCTTTTCCCACAGATCTAGCCAGTTTGATTCCTGTGTCTTCCATCCGGGAAGTCCCTGTGTATAGGCATTGTTATGTTGTTGAAAAATGTGTCTTGTCATTCAGCCCACCATTCTTATTAATTCTCAAAGTACATCATCACCCTTAACAAAAGTGTAATGTGAAAGAATGTAAGAATTTAAAAAGGGCCATCTAGCTGAGAAGCAGCAAAGCTCCCATGGAAGAAGCACACCAGCCAGTGGGATCATGAGGTGTCAGTGGGATCGGGTATCAGGCATCTAAGACCCAGAAGAAAAGCATACCAATGGGAGTGGAGGGGAGGAGGCATGGAGTGGAGACCCAAAGCCCATCTGTAGAAAATTGGACATCCCTTTACAGAAGGGTCACAAGGAAGAGACAAGCCAGTCAGGGTGCAGTATAGCACTGATGAAACATACATCTTTCCTCTAGTTCTTTAATGCTTCCTCTCCTCCACTGTCATGACCACAATTCTACTTTAAAAATCTGACTAGACCAGAACATGTACACTGCTACAGATAAGAGCCTGCACACAGGGAATCCAGAACACATAAGCCCCTCAGGACCAATAACGAGAATAGAGATACCAGGAGGGGAGAGGAAGGTGGGGGGAGGGGGGAATCGATCACAATGATGACGTGGGTGAAAGGGGACAGAGGATGATATAAGATATGAAAATAGTAATTTATAATTTATCAAGGGTTCATGAGGGAGGAGTGGTGGGAGAGGAGGGGAAAACGAGGAACTGATATAAGGGGCTCAAGTAGAAAGAAGATGCTTTGAAAATGATGATGGCAACATATGTACTAATGTGCTTGACACGAGGGATGAATGTATGGATGGTGATAAGAGCTATAAGAACCCCCAATAAAAGTATTTAAAAGAAAGAATGTACGAAGGGTATTCTAGACATGGCAGTTGCCAATGGTAGGAGACCACGAAGCACTGGAAAACGATTAGAAGTATCTTGCTGTGATTTGAAGGGGAAAGTTAGATTGGGACCAGATAATACATGACTTAGTAGGTCATGTTAATGACTTATCTTCAGTCCTTATTCAGTGAGGTTTTTGTTTTTTTCTTTTTTAAGGATCCACCACTTTATATTGACTTGCTATTGAAACTAGAGTGTAAATCGGAATACAAATTTTTAGTTTTTACACTTACATTGAGGTTTTGTCAATTATTGAGCACTCATGAATAGTTGCTCAACTGCATTTTTTATGTACATTGCAAAACAGTGCTGTGGAGTTGGTGTTCTCGTGATAACTTCTTGTTGTTGCTGAGAATGTACGTAGCAGAACGTACACCAATTCAATCATTTCTTCATGTACAATTCAACAGCACCGGTGACGTTCTCTAAGAGCTGCCACGAATCTCACCCTCCTTGTTCTGAGGGGTTCCTTTTCATTAACATAAATTTGGCCCTAAATTTCATAGGAACAGAAGATTTTAAGCAGGAGGCATGATCAATTTTTAAAATTTTTTTAGAAAGGTCAGTGTAGTTGCAAAGGGAAGTGCTGATTGGGGAATATGGGTGATAGATTATGTGCATGATGACCTGTGTGGGGCTGGTGATGGCTCTGGGTAGTGGTGGCAAGTAGCAGATGACTAGGAAGTAGCAGTGGTCTGGAAGGGAGGTGAGGCAGAGGGAGTAGTGCAAAGTAGTGTCCAGGCTTTTTCATTGCTCTGCATATAAATGACATTTGTTCTTCTTTGAAGTACTGCCCTACTCTTGGGTTCACTAGATCCCAAATCCTTGTATGGCCAGCGCTATGTGTCTTGGGTGAACTGTAAGCTTGAATATTAAAGTAATCAATTTTAGTCTGCAGGGCTCCCTTATTTTGAATGGTCATTACCATTTCATGGTCATAATTTACAAATATTTACTGAAATATTTAGAAACTTAAAAAAAACATAGTCAAGGAAAATGCAAATTATGTTATTATTAGAACTTTGAAATGATAATTACAGTAGTGTTTGCATTAGTCAAGACTTCTAAAAGCTCAAATCCCCCTAGAATTGTTTAATATATTTGCATAACATTTGAGAGGGTAGCTAAATTACAAATTTCCATAACAAGGACAGTGCAAAAACAAAAGAAAAAACCCACTTGGGCAGTTTCTAAACCTCTCATTAAATATTTTACGTAGAAGAAGAGTACCCATAAGTAATAATTTTGTTCTTAGCTGTCAGGAAAACCTAGAT
>NW_022103920.1:65347678-65348629 GCF_000313985.2 Echinops telfairi
TCCCACATGGAAACGGGGGGCAGGGTTCTCACTGAACAGTTTGTTGTGAAAGAGATGATTTTGTGTGACATCAGAGTTTGGTTTTGAAGGGTACTTATTCATCCGTTTTTCTTCAATTGCTTGCTCTAATCAAGTGTTGTGAGGATGCTTAAGCATCTCCGTGGAGTGCCCCACGTGGAGAGAGTCTGAGGCCTCTGTGATGGTTAGATTTTATGTCAGCTTGATGGTACCTGTGTAAGGTAGGTACTCAGACTCATAGTGACTATAGTACAAAGTAGAACTGCCCTGTGGGTTTCTGAGTCTGTATGTAACTCCTTATGGGAGTAGAAAGGCTCTTATTGCTCCCAAGGTGTGGCTAGTCATTTTGAACTGGTGACCTTGTGGTTAGCAGCCTAATATGTACCCCCCTGCCCTACTATGGTCGCTACTATGGTCAGAACCTACTTGATGGCAGTGAGTTTGGTTTGGTTTGATGTGGAGGTAAGGGTGGAGTCCACTCTCTCAATCAGGTTTTAGCCTGGTGATACCTCCTTGGGGATATAGCATTTTAATAACAGAGACACTGAGAACTTCGCTCTCTTGGCCTCCTTGCCTTCCTGCTTGCTTGGATTCTGTGTCTTGCTGTGGGGCAGCCAATGTGACCTGCCATCCTTGGGAGCTATCAGAATCCTGCTATGTTATTTGAACCTTGGATCCACTCAACCTTTCACCCACCAGCCTGTGACTTAATAGCTTCCTGCTTCACTTTCCTGCTTTAACCACCACCATCTGTGTGGGTATGAAGGGACTCCAGCTACTATCAGACCCATGGACTTGACTTGGACTGGACTGCGACTCTTTCTTGTTATAAAATACTTTTGATACCTTGTGATCACACAGGCTGATATGTTCTTCCATGTGGGCTTTGTTGCTTCTGAGCTAGATGGCCGCTTGTTTACCTTCAAGCCTTTA
>NW_022103920.1:65350027-65370204 GCF_000313985.2 Echinops telfairi
GGCAATGAATGTACAAATGCGCTTTACACAATTGATGTATGTATGGATTGTGATAAGAGTTGTATGAACCCCTAATAAAATGATTAAAAAAACCCAAAAAACTTTTGTGACATAAAGTTATTTCTTATACATAGACGAGTGTTCCTGGTTTTGTTTCTTTTCAGCTTAACATATTCTCCTGTTAGCCCAAATATATTAACTCCCTAATAGTAGTAGCCCAAACATATTAACTAACTAATATCCTGGAAGTGGATATTCCAGCCATATCTAAGTATTCAGATCACAGCAAGTCCAGTAAACATCTGAATGAAACGTCATAAGAGATTCTGATCCAGAAGGAGTACGTCATGCAACTCACTCATTTCTGCTTCACGGTAACTGTGAGAGATAATAAATATTTTTTATTGCTTTAACATAAGGGGCACTGATAGTGTCGTGGATCGAGTGCTTGCCTATTAACTGAAAGGGTGGCAGTTAGAACTCCCTGGCTGCTCTGCTGGGGAAAGATGTGACAGTCTGAGCCTGTAAAGATCACTGTCTTTGAGCCCCTAGTGGGCAGTGTTACTTTGCCTACAGTGTCACTTAGGGATCTCTGTTGGTGCCTTTGGGGAAGCCGTTGACTGTGAACCACAAAGTTGTTCAGCCCAGCAGGCACTCCTCCGGAGAAAGGCGAGTCTCTCTGCTCCTGTAAGGGTTTACAGCACTGGAAACCGTGGATAGGGTGACTGCGTTAACATCAACACTGTATCAATGGTTTTAGGTTTTATACTTTTCATATAGGGTTCCTATAAGTTTGAATCAACTTGTTGACAGTAGGATTTTGTACTTAAAAGATAGTTTATTATGCTACAATAAATTCTACTGCTAGTCCCACTTTCACATTATACTCTATTGTGGTAGAGGGCAATATTTACATCTCAGTCATGTTTCAAGCAGTAGTAAAGAAGACTAGGTCAATGATAACTTCCATAAGTAGATATTTAGCTACAATTTGGAATTTTTTGGAAGTCATGTCACACACAAGAAGGTAATAGGGTGATTTTTTATAGCAATGTGGAATATACATTTGAAGTTTGCAAAGTGGTTTCACACAATATACTACAACTGTAGAATTCTGAAAACAGACTTTACATGTACAGTCAGTTAATATGTATTGAAGATCAACCATATGAGAGGAGGTACTGGGTCATAGCAGAGGTCAAGATAGACAAAGTTTCTGTTTTCACTGATTAAGGAAAAAGCACATCCATTATTAAAAGAATTATGCTTCATACAAGTTACTATGAATTGGAACATAAATCAAGGGGAAGGCAAAGTAACAGGGAGGTTGAGAAAGTCTTCGCTGAAGAAGGCGTAGTGTACTTGAGACTTCTAAGATCGAGAGAGCGATACAGAGGAAGCAAAGTGGTAGGTGAACGTGAAGCAGCACACCGTGAATGTATTAAAGGCCTGAGTCAGGGTAAAGCACACTCTATCTGAAAAACAGAAAGCGCTCAGGTGTAGATGGAGTGGGAGCACCAAGGGGACAGATGATGTTAAGTGAGGGTGAGAGAGGGGCAGGGTCAACCAGCCATGGATTCACATGTTTGGAAGAGTTAAACAAAGTCACTTGAATTGAAGGGCAAGATTGTGCATGGCTGCACCAGATCCTGAATTTACATTTTGTCTCCACCTATATCTTTTTATAGCATTGGCTTTATTTTATTTTTTTTTAAACCACAGAATCTTTGACAGATAACCAGTGATTAAGCAAACACCTGTTTGAAAGACAGGAAGGAAATTGAGATTCGGTGAAGAAAAGGGAAAAATAAACCTACCATTTTAACTTATTCATGGTTCATCCAGGAACATGTCTTTCATTCTAATTCCCATGGAATCTATATTTTCAAACTAAAATAATGTACTTCAATTTTCCACCTGCTTTCATTTTTGTCAACATGGTCATTTCATCTGATTGTCAGAGCATCTAGTGTGTTACAGGCTAGATAATCTGTTAGAGGGCAAAGTGGCTATCAGGAATTCTGAAGGCTCATTCAACTCCAGAAAGCCTTGCCCTCAGTGTGTGTGTGTGTGTGTGTGTGTGTGTGTGTGTGTGTGTGTGTGTGTGTGTGTGACTGAAACCCCATGGAGGCTTTTCGGACTATCTGGAAGGGCACCGGGAGCCCTGGTAGGATAGTGGGCTACTCGTTGGGTTGCTCATTGCAAGGTCAGAAGTGGGAACCCACCAGTTATTCTGAGGGAGAACGATGAAGCTTTCTCTTCCTGCGAGAAGTTACAGAGTCACAAATCCATAGAGGCAGGTCTCCTCTGTTCTGTTCTAGTGTGTTGCTCTGCATCAGAATCGACTTGCTGGAAGTGAGGGTTTCTTTTTGTGTATTTGTTTGTTTTGAGTTTAGAAAGGAATCAGTGTCTCAACATTGACTGGCTCAGTTCAGTATGCTTCAAGAGTGGAACCAAATCCATACAGGAAAGTCCTGACATATTTTTATTTCAACATTCGTGAGTTAAGCAAGCTGTGAAAAGTGTATTCCATTCCACAGCCATTTTTGTCTACAGAAAGAAAAGTATATGGGTAGTGGCTTTACATAAAAAGCGCAAATTAGGCCAGGTGTTTTGGGCACATTTCTACAACAAGGAAAAAAAAGAGGGGGTGACTTAGGGGTATGGACTGAGCTTGATGACCTATCATGGAAGAAAACTATAAAGGTGTTCCCCAACATCCTGCAGAATGGATAAGAGTGGAAGATAATGATAATACAATATGGACCATAGAGGAGATTCTGATTCACCTGGTAGAGCTATTGGGTAAGTGTTGGACTGTGAGCCGTAAGACCCCTGGTTCAAATCCACCAACTTCTCAGAAGGAGAAAGATGGTCTGATTCCTTTAAAGATGAATAACTTTAGAAACCTTATAGAGGGTTGTCTGAGTCCGCATCTACTTGGTGACAACAGGATTGGTTTTATTATGATCAAGAGCTGGTAGCGTCATGGAGGAGCCTGGGTGGTTTCGTGGGCTCTGTATTGGGCTGCTAAGCACCACGTGAACAGTTCAAATCCATCAGCTGCTCTGAGAGAAAAGGGAGGCTTCCTGCTGATCTAAAGGGCTATAGCCTCAGACACCCAGAAAGGGCCGTTCCGTCTGTCCTCTGGGGCAGCTGTGAGTTGGAACTCACTCCAAGGCAGTGGATATGGCCATAGTCTGTCAGTCCTTGAGAGACGGGCGGCAAGGAGGGGAGACCTGGATTTTCACACAGGATCTTTCCTTTAACCAACCTTCACTGATATATTCTTGGCAGAAAATGATTAGAAAACGAAGAATTCTTGCATTACTAACCAAAGACTGCTTCCGTGGGCCAGGAGAAGCTATTACTTTGCTTGCAGTTCAGGGGACCGAGAATAGGAGAGGGGCTGATCCTTGGAAAATTGCAAAGCTGCTGAAGAGGCAGCAGCTGAACACATTTTCCTTTTAGTTTTGAATGTTGCGATGCCTGAAGAAAAAGGTATCAGTCATAGTGCTGACGGGCAGCGATCCAGCCAAACCTCTGGATGGTTCGGAACTCTAGTGATTGGCATTTGAGTGAAATTCGCTGAGTCCGTTCTGTCCCTGCAGGCTGACTTGTGCTGGTCACTTGCCTTCTTCTTCCTCCATCCCTGTGCGGAGGGAGACAAGTAGCTGTGTGTGCAGCTAGGCCCCGTGGGGCTTCTCAATAAATTAAATTCCCTCCAGGCCATTTAGGGCAACATCTCCTCTCACAGGCTTCAAGCTGACTATCAGTGATATACTTTAACATGTAAAATCTGGCAGATAAGATTGTTATTTTTTCAATGCCTTTTTCATATACCATATATACTCGTGTATAAGCCAAGTTTTCCAGCACATTTTTAAAGCAGTTTTTGTGATAACATTAGGTGCCTCCGCTGATTTTCGGGCTGGATTTTGCTCAAGTATGTACGGTACTTAAAGTTAAAACGTTTCTTTTGAAACCTAACCATACGTTCTGTCCTTTTGTAAATAATGTATTTGAGGCCCATGGAAATGCCAAATCTTTGAGCAGGGAAAAGAGTTGTGCTCAAGGACCAAAGTGGCGCCCATTACATTCACTTCCTACCACATGCGATTCTAAAAGTCGATTGTGTACAATCCTAGAATGCTCCAGATTTGTTGAATTTTTCTGCAGAAGGCATACAACGAAAGAAGAGAATATATATGCTTGGCTTTTTCTTTTTAATCACTATGAGTGAAAATTGACTTGATGGGGGTGGGGTTTGTTTTGTTGGTATTCCCCCCCCCCTTTCTTTAATAGATAGTATTAGAGACATATAATATGTAAAAAGTGTGGCAAGAACAAGAATAAGCATGCCATGCTGTGGTCCTGGCAGAACTTAGGTTCTATTACACTCCACTGTGATGAGAGCTGTAACTGGCAGTTGGAGGGAGCTGGAGGACCAAACAGTGGAATCCAACTAACTTGACAGGGAGGGGAGTGGTGAAGAAAGTCTTCTCAGAGGAATGGCCTTGCAGGTAAGAGTGAATCCGGACAAGTAGAACTAGGCAAATAAAGTGTCAAGCCGAGAACATCCATTTGAAAATATCTGCAATAGAAAGACAATGGTTATGATGCATGTAAAGTATTAAGGTAAGTTCACGCATCTGGGGTAACATTTGGCAGTCATGATGTTGGACGAGGATACTACTGAATAAACAAGGCAGTGGAGGCAGTGAGAAGTGCCTCTGGTGGGCTCAGTAGAGACCAGTCCAGGAAGAGCGTGACAATGATGTGTAGGACTCTGTCCAAGCATAAGCTAGAAGCACTCATATCACGGGATGTAAGGAGGACTCCTGCAGAGACTTTTAACGTGTTTGCCAACTGCCAAACTTGTTAGGACTTTACAGAGTAGGCAGGGTGACCTGGCATTTACGTCGCACCTACTGCATTGCTGTAAAAATGTGTTGGGCTGCCATATGAAAGGTTCTCAGTTTGAAGTCACCAGTCACCCCTGGGGATAAAGATAAAGACAGGGCTTTCTACTGTAGAGTTACGGCCTCAGAAACTCACAGGGACACTTCTGTCCTGCCCTATAGACTTGCCATGAGTCGGCCTGTACTTGGTGGGGGTGAGCTTGGTTTACTGTTTACCAGGGATCTTGCAGTTTGGAATTGGAGTGTCAGAGTCTGAACCCTGGCTCTGCCATTTACTAGCCAAGTAGCCTTGATCATGTTACACAACCTTTCCTCGGTTTCCTTATCTCTATATAAAGTGTGTACAGTAATAATACTGATATCATATGATTGTGTGGATTTGAATGAAGTAAAGGCAGTGCCTCGCCCAGTATTTGCATTCAATGTAGGTTTGCTCATAATGGAACAGGGGTTTGCAATCCCCTTTGAAGGGGGCTCCCATACCCTCTTCTGGAGAAGGAGGCCAATGGAGCAGCAGAGCATATTCAGGAGTGATCAGAGCAACAAGTGCAGGTCAGTGCTTCACGGACATTTGCTGGACGGTCAAGACTTGAGACGTGACAAGGAGCAGGATGATGGGGACTCCATTTCCTCTCTGCTTCTCCTCCTTTGAAGAGTTGGGGGGAGATGGAAGGGGAAATTATTCTTTCTTGATGCCTGGCTTAGGCACAGAGTACCGGTTCAGAGATGGGAAAATATAAAAAGGTGTTCAAATTTACAGGAGCCAAGGGTTTGCTGTTAGAACAGTTACTAAATATCTTGTCTAATAGTTTTGGTATTTGACAAGAAATTTAATACACCCAAGCCTCCGAATTCCTAGAAACGGTTACTAAGTCAACTTTTTTGGGGTTTTTTGGGCACAGCTTACTCTAGCAGGTCCCCTTCTGTAGACTTTACATGTATTTACTCAATGAATATTAATAACAAGTCTATGAAGTAGGTACCATTACCATCCCAATTCATGTGCAATCAGACTGAAGCACAAACAATAGCAACCAGAACAAAAACGCATTGCCGCTGAGTTGATCCCAACTCAGAGATGCCTACAGGTTGAACGAGTTCAGAGTTCTCACTGGGTGTGTTAAAATCTCCAGCCTTGAGGTTCGCAGCTGATAATAAATTACTCCTGTCATGTTGATTGCCTTTTTATACCAGGCATGCCAGTAGTATTCAAAGTCTGGGGGAGACGTCCAGGCAGTATTTCGATAGCTTCTTTGTCCTTAGTAAAAATCGATGTTGCTGCAGTTAGGTGTCACGACGTCAGTTCTGACCAGAGAGACCCTCTGCACGACAGACGCCACACTGCCCGTGCTGCAGCACACTGCCGGCCGTCTCTGTGCTGGAGCCCCTTGCTGCAGCCCCGTGTCCGTCCATCTCACTGAAGACTTCCATCTTTGTCACCGCCCCTCCACTTTATTGATAAAGTGGTGCCCTTCTCCATAGGCTGGTCTCTCCTGCCAGGTCCAAAGGATGTGAGAAGAAATCTCGCCACCCTTGTCTCTACAGAGCTCTCTGGTCTCTTCGCTTCTAGGAGCACCCTATAATTTGTGAGAATTTCTCTACAATCCTATTTATTACAATTCCTGGTAACATGTTTTATCTGTAGTTATCATACTTCAGTAAGATTCTTTTATGTATCTAAAATAAGAGATGAATATCTTTTCTTTTATTGGTTTCTTTCTGTGATTCAAGCCTGTTGATAGGTGCACATCTATACTGGTGATGTACAAATGAAGTATAATTGCTTTTCCTGAGAGGGGGAAATTCACTTGCATTTTTGTATTTCTGTCACAATCTTCCATTAGTATTGAATGAACTGGGTGGTCCATATAACATACTTTCTTACAGAGTAATTTTTTCAATGTAACCTGATATGCTCACCCATGGTTAATTTATAACCAATGTTCCTGATGCAACAATCAGACTTAGTTGAAAAAGCTTTAGGAATCAGAAGAACATTCCCCAGCTTGCACTCTTGAATTCAAGTGTCCATGTCTGAGAAGCTTAATGTTTTCTGTTTCATGAATCTATTTGCATCTCTACCCTCAATCTGGCACTGACTACTTGGCTTGGACTGCTTATATTTTAAGAAGCTTCTTTTATGTTTTAGAAATAAAAGGATGGGCATGCTTCACATATGTTTGAGCTTTTGCAATTAGTTGGTGTTAGTTTCTTAAGTGGTTGGGCAGCAAAGGCAGACTGCCAATCTTGGCAATATTTTCAGATTCTTTTTCATGCCAATTTGCAATTTGTGGCAGTGCCATATTTTTATCAGGAGGATTTTATTGAGCTTTGGAATGGATCCTTCTTGATCTGACTTGGTAAATTCTTGGCTAAACTCACAAAACTTACTATGATTCAGATAATTTTCATGAGAATAGTTGGAAAAATACTTCAAGAAGAATATTGTGGGAAAATATTTCTCTTAAAGAGTTATTATGGCGTGCCTTAATCTGGAGTTTGTGCTGTAGGGCACACAAGGAATTTCTAACTGCAAGGTCATTGGTTTAAACCCACCAGCTGCTCAGAATAGATTTGATTATTGGGTTTAAATAGACAGAGAAATAGTGGCACAGCAAGTAGAATGTTTTATGATGAGAATACCAGGCCTTAGTTGACTGAATCCCAGTGGTGAAGAGAGCCCGTGTGGAAGCAGCACACGCTAGACATGAAAGGGAGGAAGATTGTGGAGGTAGGCTGCGACACAGGGGGCTTAAGGACTGATTCCTGATATCAAAGAAATAATTGATTCCTGATATCAGAGATTAGATAATAGAGTCTGGAATTTAGGATTGATTCACAGAATCTGAGGGAAAATTAAGTCCTTGAATAATGAGATGGGCATAGTAGAGTTCAAGGAATAAATCTAATCTTGAAGCCTAGATAGAAATGAAAAAAGGTAGAAAATGGGTTAAGAAAAAGCTGTAGGGATTAGAATGGCATGCTAAGAGACTAATGAGCAGAGTATTACACATTGTGAAATAATTCATAGAGTTGCCTTAGCATAAAAGCAGACATTTTAAACACTTAAAAATGTATATTTTGTTCCAGTTTAGAGTGGCTCAAGTTCTTTGTTTGGATTGTTTTTCTCTTTTGTTTTATATATCTAAACAGTAGCTATTTTTGGTAAGCTACTTCTATTTACTTGAGTCAGGAATGTTAATTCCATGAAATAATGAAGGAGGGTTTTAGAAGAGATGTCCAAAGAGACCTTGACACTTGAGTAGGTAAAACAAATGAAATTATGGTGAGGTGGAAAAGCTGAACAGTTTTCAAAGGGCAGCTAAGAATACAAAGTAAAGAATTCTAATGAAATGTGTAAAGATTTGTAGTTAGAAACCCAAAAGAGAAAAACACACTCAGCATCATTAAACTTAAAGGAATGAAGAAAAAAAATTGAAGCCTCAAGTTCTAATATTGAAATATTCTATGAGCAAAATATTGAATGGCACAGGACACATAGAAAGAAGATGAAAGGAATGCATAGAGTCATTGTATCAAAACATAATTGGTCAATATTCAATCATTTCAGGAGGTAGCATATAATGAAAAACTGGTGGGAGCTAAGAAGGACATCCAACCACTGAAGGCATTGGGAAAAACAAGGCTTTAGAAATTGGTGGAACACCAGTTAAGGTGTTTCAACTATTTGATGCAATACTGGAAGCACTCACTAGTCTATGCCAGGACATTTGGAGGACAACCACTTGGCCTACTTACTAGAAGAGATACATCTGTGTGCACATTCCAAAGAAAGGGGATCCAACAGAATGCAATATCATTCATTGAACAATGTCATCAATATCACACTGAAGAAAAATATTGGGGAAGATAAGTGAAAAAGCATTGCAGCAGTACGTCTAAAGAGAACTGTCAGAGATATCAATGCAGATGGATTGGATGAATCTTGCCTGAAAGCGGAGAATACCAGAAAGACGTTTACCTGTATTATTGCCTCTGGATAACATTGCACAGATGGGAATTCCAGAATGTTTAATTGTGCTCACACAGAAAGAACCTACCTGTACGTTGACCTTGAAGCAGTTGTTCAACCTGAACAAGGGGATACTATATTGTTTAAAATCAGGAAATATCAGCATCAGGATTGTGCCCTTTCATTCTGCTTATTCAACTGTATACTGAGCAAATAATGCAAGAGGCTGGGCTATATGAAGAAAAACACATCACTGCTGGGGGAAGATTCATTAACTACCTGTGAAATACACATCAAACCACTTTGCTGACTTTCGAGCATCTTCTGGTGAAGACAAAATACCGCAGCTTTCTGTATGAATTATACTTCATAAAGACAATAAAAGTCCCCACTGGACCAAGAAGCAACATCATGTTAAAAACAATGAAAGGTTGTCAAGGATTATATTTTACTTCAATACATAATCAACACCTATGGAGGCAGTAATAAAGAAATCAAACGACACATTGCATTAGCTGACTCTGATGCAAAAGACCTTTTAAAGTGTTGGAAAGCAAAACTGTCCGTTTGAGGACAAGGAGTCCGTGGACCCAAGTCGTGGTATTTTCAATTGCCCTGTATGCATGTGAAAGTTGAACAAAGAACAAGGGAGGCGGCAGAAGAATTGATACATTTGGATTATGGTGCTGGCAGAGAATGTCCAAAGTAGCACAGACTGTCAGAAGAACAAACACATCTCTCTTGGAAGGAGGAGAACCAGAATGCGCCTTAGGATCTGGGATGACTCTACTTCATTTCACATACTCTGAAGATGTCATCAGGAGGGACCTGTCTCTGGAGAAGAACAGAGTGTTTGGAAAAGTAGAGGAAGACCCTTAACCAGACGGATTGATATATTGAATACAATAATGAGGTCGAGTGCAGCATCCATTGTGAGGAAGATTTAAGACTCACAATTTAATATCTTTTTCCATTGTGCACAGGGTCGCAGTGAGTCAGAACTAACTGGGCAGCAAGACAAAAATGGCCTTATCTTCAGGACACAATTCTAGGCATTAAAACCAAAGAAACCAAGCCCACGACCCTGGAGTCCGTTCTGAGTCACAGAAACCCGACATTTGGTTTCTGAAACTGTCAGCCCTCAGCAGAGCAGGCAGCCTCATCTCTTCCCCATGGAGTGGTTGGTAGGTTTGAACTGGCAATCTTACTGTTAATCTATGGTCGAAACTATGGTTCAATCAAGGCACCTTATTCTAGGCATTCGACAAGATAAATTGTGTATAAACTCAGTTCTGATTCTCTAGGAGACTAGTGAGTGAACAGATGCAAAATTACAATTCCAGACATATTTCAAAAATGACATAATGGTTGCACAAATTATTATAGAATTGATGGGAAATATTTTAATTTTAGCAAGAGAGCTAGGGAAAGCTTGAGCAAAATGAACAAAATGAGCTGGATCGTAGAGAAGACTCCCAATGAGACGGATTAATACCATGGCTACAGCAATGATCTACATACTAATCATGATCGCAAAGGTGCTCCAAGACCGGGCAGTGTTTCGTTACATTGCACAATGAAGAAAAAATAAAACACCAGGCAAAAATGTAATTTAGAATAAAGATAATTGTTAGCATTAGTAAAAATTTCTAGGTGATTCTCAAAGAATATATAATGCAGATGGTTAGATTATTGATAAATAATTAGTAATAATAATTATAAATATATTTGGGACACACTGCTATATAAATATTATCATAAAATGGGCTAATACTGTATATGCTTTAAATTACATTCTTTATTATATTTTAGTTGTAAATAACTGAAAAATGCCATCAAGAGTATATATGTTATGGAATTTAATATGATATTTCTTTGTACTGTCTAGTCATATTTCACACACCAGGTTTCTCTTAAACCTTAATATACACATGACATTTATTTGAGTATTGTTGCTATGGGATGCTTCACTTTGAATTCCCTGAGTTTGTGTCTATAATTTCAATTCTAATCCATAATCTATTCAGGGATTTTCTTTTTTAAACATATTAAATATATTGTACTGATTGACAGCCAGGGGCTTAAGGGACAGAAGCACAGAAATGCAACTTGAATTCGTTCAGGAAAAAAATGCTGCTGTTGTTTTTACTGGAATTACACTGGCACTTGCATACAGCAGGAAGGTCAGAGGAGGCTGAGACAGGAAGCACAGAGGCGCGGATCTCTTTATGTTGGCTTCCTCTTGCTTAAAGGACCATATATCTACAGGGGGCCTGGGGAATGGGGTGCCAAGGTCCCCAAGCTTAATATCTCATGGTTCCCAGAGTGGGACAAAGGCTCTTCCATTAGTATCAGTTCAAAGCAATTTGGAAATAAACTAATTGGTGTGGCGTGTGTCAGATGACCAGTAAATTTTGCATGGAGTTATTTGGTACGTTCATGGCAACAAGGATACCTATCCTGTATATAAGGAGCCCTGGGGGTATAGTGGGGAATGTGTTGAGCTGTTAACCTCAAAATCAGATGAACTCCAAACCCACAGCTGCTTGGTGGGAGAAAGCTAAGGCTGTCTGCTCCCATGAAGCTTTCAAATCCAGGCCGGCTGAAGGCGTAGTTCTACTCTGTCCTACAGGGTCTCTATGCATCGTAGTCCACTCCAAAGGTTTTGTGCATTCCTTTATTTCTTGTATATTCCTAAATACGGCGCCTGAGTAGCTATCCTTTTTCAGTTTATATGTCTGCAAAAGTATCTACTTGGCCTAAAATACATCAAAACAAGGATGAGGTAAAAAAGTGGTAATATAAGATCAGAAAAGTTCAGAGCACTTCAGTGCTTTATTATTTAGAAATCTAGAAAAATGTACAATTTATTTACATGCATGCTTCCATCTTTTAAAAATCCCCTTAAATTAGCATCCTATAGAAATTCATGAGAAAAAGATAAGCTTTTAAAGTTTTCTATTGAAGAATAAAGCAGTGTGTTGTAAGTGCAGAAAAAAGAGATTCCTGGTGGAATAAAATTTGTCTACTTTCACACTTGAATAACTTACCTTTTGACAAACTAGAACTTAGCTTCTAAAATATTTTTACTTTGCTTTTGTCTGAATAATCCAAAAGAGAGATTAATCTTAACATATAAACTGACTATAGACACCTAAAATAGAACCTTGGAAGCAATCTGAGAATCAGAGGTGGCGCTGAACTATCTTTGTTGGCAGGCCTGGCCACTTTCCATCGAATTAAGCCACAGGGTGTGAGGTTTTTGAGCAGAATTTTTGAAGAGTGTAATTTTATATGGGAGAAATAGAAATATTGGCCCTAAAATGCTACTGACCAGAGAAAGGACGTAGCCATGCTCCTCCGTGTCCCAGAGCACTCAGGTGAGAACTGCACTCAGGTGAGAACTGCGCTCAGGTGAGAACTGCGCTCAGGTGAGAACTGCACTAGGGGAATCGTGGTAAAGTCACAGGAATGTGGATGAGTGGTTTCTGAGGGATTTGCCAAATCCAGGCAAGTTGAGGGTGACATGTTCCGTTCCATACTTTTAAGTTTGAGACATTAGACAGTAATGTGAGTCAGACAGATGGGAAAGGCCAGTGAGGTAGGAATAGAAAAAAAGAAAAAGAAATAAAAAAATACATAACCTGTGGAGGAATTGAGTAAGTGTTAAAATTTTTAACTTATATATGGAGCCCTGAGATGGCTGAAGGTTAAAGAATATGTTCTGGAAAAGGAACAGCAGGTTAGACGGCAAGTCTAGGCCTCCAGCAACAGTAATATGAAGCCATTAACTATATATGCCTATTATAATTGATTAAAATAAGATAATTAGTTCCTAAGTCTGACATTTCAAGTGTTCCATACAATAGCCAAGAGCTATTACACCAGGCAGTGCCAGGACAGAACGTGTCCAGCCCAGCACACCATTCTAGTGGACAGATCGAGGAGACTGGCACGGTGAACATGAAGTGATAGTGAGCCTGGTGTGAGGCGTCATCGTGATTTCATTTCTTTTCATAGTCATTGGAGGTTGACTGTGGTGGGTCTCTCCTGGACCTTAGCACTAATTGGATGTTTGGGGGCAACTGAGAACATTGGTGTCCCAGAAAGACACGTAAGAAGATGGATTCAGATAGATAACTGCATCTAGAGCCCTTTACTTCTTCCTTTAAAAAACAAAACACAGAGACAAAACTGTGCCCTTCTGTAGGCCACGAATCAGAGGTGTCTCTTAATTGCAGTAGTCAGATTCTAGAGCTCCTGTTCACGGCTGCATCTAAGCCACAAAGACAAGAGACCGGGCAGGTTGATTTTAGATGTTGCCTCACTTGCCAAAGAAACTGCTTTTCCCCAGGTCTCGTGACTCAGCAGTAAAATCAGACACCTCACCTATGGTGACCACCTCCCCAAGCATCTTCTCCATGTGAGACAGCTCCTGCCCAAGCAGGAGGTAGTTACAATTGTGAGACTAAAGTCATTCATTTTCTTGCCAAAGTTCTATCTCCCTCAAGGGCATTTCACCGTTTGGGACGATAGGCTCTTTTTTAGTTGAGGGCTTCTAACAAGTCTCCCTTCTTTTTCAGCGATTCTTGACCCTCATCTAAGAACTGTTTCACAGTAATTGACTCCAATATTGGTGAACTAATGAGCAATTTGGACTTATGTATTTATTTACTGCTAAATTTGGCTCTTTTTAAAGAGGGTTGGGGAAACATTTCAAGGCAACTCTTAGAAGCTCATTCTCCTTCTCTCTGAAGTGTTCCTATTTTTAACTTGATTTTTTTTTAATTACAGCAGCTTTCTAAGGCTATTAGGCTACTTTTCAATTAGGTACTGCTTCTGTGTACACAATGGCACCCCAGTAGCTCTCAAGTGCTCATGCAGTTTCAGTCATGTTTAATATGCTACCAGGGAGTATCTTAGTGCAGAAATGCCTAAAGGAAGCAGAAAGGAGAAAACAGAACCCCTTTTTTCACATCTGTGGTGCTAAGGTAAAGTCATATGAAATGATGAGAGCTAACATTGATTGAGTACTAATTAAGGGGTATTCATTGTCTTCCAATAATCTGTATTCAGATTATTTTTGGTCTTTGCAAGACTGGCTTCCAATGGGTAGTATCATTGCTCTCATATTGCCGGATAAGAAACTGGGGATTATGGAGATACAGTGATCTACCCAGTGACACAGACTAGCGAGTGGCGGATCTGGAATTTGTACTTAAAATATTTGATTCTGAGATCACACTGCAACCATCTCATTCCCTTTGTTGACTATGATGGTTGTTTCTCAGTTCTTTGGTTGTTTTTTTTCTCAAGCTGAGCTTAAAAAGCTCTGATCTGGCTCGCTGCTTTTTGAGGTACTACTCTTCTTCAAGATCCGAATTTAATATAATAATGTACAATAAGCCATTCTGTAGATCTCTTGCATAGATAAATATTTCTCCCTTAATCCTAAACCATTTTTATATCACTTATGTCATTTTTGAAGTTGACCCTGAATTATCATTTTGACTCTCACTGCTCATGCTTCTCACTGAGCCAGAATTTTAGCTTAATCACAATTTAGTTCCTCTAGTGCCTAGAATGGTGTCCTGCATATAGTTCTTGTTTTGTTAGGTGTTGTCCCAATCAATTCCAACCCACTGTGACCCTAAGTGCAACACAGCAATACACTGCGTGGCCCTGCTCTAGCTTCACGATTGTTCTTTCCCCCGAGTCCATTATTGCAACCAGTATGTCAACCCATCGACTTCAGGGTCTTCCTTGAATGTTGCTCTTCAGGGACTAGTCTTTCCTGATAAGGTGTTTAAAATGGAGAAGATGAAGTCTCACCATCCTCCCTCTAAGAAGCATTCTGGCTGTGCATCTTTCAGAATAGAGTTGTTCCTTCTGGCAGTCCATGTTACATTTAATATTCTTTACCAACACTGTCATTCCAACACATTTTTTCTATATTGTTCATTGTTCACTTTTCACATGTTTAAGACAGTTTGAAAATACCATGGCTTGGGTCTGAGGGACCTTCGTACTCAAAGTGACATCTTTGCTTTTTAACATTTTTTCAGGTCTTGTGCAGTAGATCTATCTAATTTAATATGTTTGATTTCTTAACATTCATGGGCATAGATTGCAGATCCCTGTAGAATGAAGTCCTCTACAACTTCAATCACTTCTCTATTTAGCATGATGTTGTTTATTGGTTCAGTTATGATGATTTCTATCGTCCTTATGTTGAGGTGTCATGCACACTGAAGACCGCAGTCTTTGGCCTTTACTACCAAGTCTTTCCTCATTTTCAACAAAATGGTCCTCTGCTTCATCACATTGTCCAGCTTCTCAGATTATTTGCTCAGCACACATGTTGAATACGTATGGTAACATCTTGCAATCAATTATAGTGTCAAAATAATTTAGCCTCCAAAAATGTGGCCCTGAAGACTGATTAGGAACATGACTTAAATTCTAGGTCAATTTTTCATATCACATTATAGAACTAATACCATATCATCAGTTTTCAAATGTAAATCTCATAAATACCAAACAATCTGATTTATCTTTGTGGAAGATAAATTCTTTAATTCTAATTCTTTAAACCACAGGGAACGTCTTTAATTTTTTTCTTTCAAAACTGTGCCTGTGGGGTCAATTAAAGGTGAACAAAAAAACATTAAAACTTTAAAAAAATGAGTAAATAAGTGGAAAAAACGTACAGAGATTTTAATCCCAATATAATAGGTTAGGTAGTATGTTAAGCTGTTTTGCTGTATTTCTGTTTTCATTTCATTTTCTACTTTCCTTAAAATTAAAAGTCAGATGTGAAAAATAGTTTCATGGGGATTTACTAATATTTAGAAAATAGTTACTTGCTTTAGCAATGAGAACTGGCGTTGTCATTTATTGTATTGGATATACAAGGTAATTTCTATAAATAAAGACCTCAAATATATAGCTTCAAGGTTTGGTAAAACTACATTTCAAGCTGATACACATTATCTAGCATGCTTGAATTCTTAATGCTTACAAACATCTGTGCTTATGATAAAAAACTTTAGATATCAACTTAAATATGATAGAGTAGGTAAACAATTAGAAGACAACTGCTTTAGGACATTTCCTTTATTTATTTGTATTTGTTTTCAGAAAGTAGGATTTCTTAGAGATCCTGATCTGCTTTCAGGCCGCCTGTACTTTACTGGGCACTCCACCCCACACTGGCATGAGTGACGAGGGTAATCATAAGAGACTGGAGCAACGGAAGTTTGGAAATGTCTCTCTTTCACTTCCTAGTATTTGCAGGAAGAGGCAATGTCTTGCTGTTCACTCCATGCAGGATTATGAAAGGGCCCTTGTGAAGTTTTGCATATTTCAGGCATGCGGAGTATGTCATTGCTGAAAATGGGCAACAGCTGGAGAGGATAACAGCACTGAACAGCTGGAGAAAGGAGTTAACATTACCCTGTTTAGAAGTCGGGAAGCAGAGTAAGCATATTTTCTTAACGACAGTGTACATCAGCTGTATAGATGCATAGTCTCTGTGTCAATAAAGCAGCCATCTAAGGTTAAAAATATGCTCCTCTTTGCTTGTTTGTGGAGCACGTCTGTGAGAAAAAGGAGAAAAAGTGAGTGGGTTCTGGCCTCTGCAGCGGGGTCTACAAAAGTACAGTGACGACTGAGGGGGAAGAGAAGTGAACTGTATTTGGTCTCATTGGCGTTGGACTTTTCATTAGATTTTCCTGGGGCATAAACTCACTACATTTACTTCAAACTAAGGATGTATTCCCATTAATTAGTGATGAAGAAAGCAAAGAAGTTAAAAGATAAGCAAGCTTAGGTAAGACTCGAGAGTTCTTGAACCTCACTAAAATCTATCTGCATTTACAAAGACAAAGTGATAACTTCCACCAATCCAAACCAAACTCACTGTCCTCAAATATATTCTGACTCACAGCAACCGTATAAGACAAAGTAGAACTACCTCTGTGGATTTCTGAGGCAGCAAACCTTTTTTTTTTTAAAAATCAATTTATTGGGGCTCATAAAATTCATCACAATACATAGATCAATTGTGTAGAGCACATCTATACATTTGTTGCCCTCATCATTCCCAAAATTCGCTTGCTTCTTGGGTTCCCGGAATCAGCTCATTTTCCTCCCCCCCCTTCCTCTGCCCCCCTCCCCCATGCACCCTTGATAATTTATAAATTATTATTATATCTTATATTACACTGCCCGGCATCTCCCTTCACCTACTCCTCTGTTGCCCATCCCCCAGAGAGGAGGTTATATGTAGCTCCCTGTGATCAATTCCCCCTTTCTACAACCCACTTCCCTCCTGGTATCGCCACTGTCACCCCTGGTCCTGAGAGGTTCATCTGTCCTAGATTCCCTGTGTTTCCAATTCCCATCTGTATCGCTGTGCATCATCTGATCTAGCCAGGTCTGCAAGGCAGAATTGGGGTCCTGGTAGTTGGGGGGAGGAAGTGTTTAAGAACTAGAGGAAGGTTGTGGGTTTCATTATTGTTATACTGAACCCTAAGTGACTCATCTCCTCCCCACTACCCCTCTGCAAGGTATGTCCAGTTGTCTAGAGATGGGCATTGGTCCCCATCACGCGCCACCCTCATTGACGAGAATATGATTTTTCTCCCCACCTTTGGTGTTTGAAGCCTGGTCCCTTTGGCCCTTCATTATCACACATGTTGGTTTGGGCAGCAAACCTTTATGGGAGTAGAGAGCCTCCTGTGTTAGACCAGGTAGAGTATAGAAACAAATCCAGAGACATTCACATGTGTAAGAGAGAACTTTATATCAAGAAGTAATTATGCATTAATAAAACATCCCAGTTCAGTCCAGATCAAGTCCATAAGTTTGATATTAGCCCATAAGTTCGATATTAGCCCATGAATTCCTCTTTAGACTTACACAGCCCATGTAATGATGTCGAATGCAGGAAGATCACAGGCCAGTGAGTGAAAAGTCTTGTGCATCCAATGGCAGTTGACCCATCTCCAGGGCTCTGGCGCCATCAGCATGTCTCCATCTAGCTTGTCAACAGGAAGGGGAAGCAGAGAGAGTGTGGCCTGCCTCCAGGGAGGAAGAGAGGAAGTTCCCAGAATCCTCGGGAGAAGACCACGCCCACAAGGAATCATCATTCAGGCTGCAATGTGAATGACAGGCTAGACTCCACCCCTTCATTATTTAAAAAAGTTGACATGAAATTGTGTAACTTCCGCACCTCCTCTTTTTCTCTTGGAGTAACTGCTAAGTTTGAACTTCCAATCTTGCTGTTAACAGCCCAAGTGTAACCCACTATGTCACCCAGGTTCCTATATTGCTAAATAAAATCCCAAGGTCATTTATAGTGAATTATTTGGTTTTACTTTTAATTGCAACAACATTATACTCTTCTCTGGAAACACTATTGGTGTTAAAATCTCTCTGGTCTAAATAACACAAAAGTACATGATACATATGACTGATTTTAAGAATTAAGGCTTATTAAATTGTGAGCCAATGTAGTATGCCAAAAACCTGTTCCCTTTCGATTTGATTCCTATTCCTCTTCACACTATACAGGCAAATACATTCAAATATATTTTAAAGAATTTGTGTATTAACTTTAAATACATTTAGAATGAGGTTGGACTTATATATAATAATTCATATTTGACATAAGAAAACATGGATGTTTAAACAAAGTGTATCAACCACAAACTGAAAAGCTGAAAAATGATAGCTATTTATGAGTTTCATATAAAACTTTTTTTCTGGAAATTATCTGGTGAAATTGTATAAAATTAAAAAAAATACAAGTAGGAATTTTATAATGTAGACTATTTTGTACAATTGTATTAAACAAATGCTATAAATATAAACTAGTATTTACATTTGGTATTGATTTAATAAACGGCATTTGTTTGGAAACTATTTGATAGAAATTAAATTCCTAATGTGGAAATTTCCCGCAATTTGAGAAGGTTTAAAAAAAAAAATCATTGCATTGGGGGCTCATTCAACTTTTATCACAATCCATACATCCATCCATTGTGTAAAGCACATTTGTACATTCGTTACCCTCATCATTCTCAAAACATTTGCTCTCCACTTAGGCCCCTGGCATCAGCTCCTTCCTCATTTCCCCCCCTTCCTCCCTGCTCCCCACTCCCTCATGAACCCTTGATAATTTATAAATTATTATTTTGTTATATCTTACACTGTCCAACATCTCCCTTCACCCACTTTTCTGTTGTCCGTCCCCCAGGGAGGAGGTTATATGTAGTTCCTTGTAATCGGTTCCCCCTTTCTACCCCACCCTCTCTTTACCCTCCCAGTATTGCCACTCTCACCACTGGTCCTGAAGGGCTCATTTTCCTGGATTCCCCGTGTTTCCAGTTCCTATCTGTACTAGTGTACATCCTCTGGTCTAGCCATATTTGTAAGATAGAATTGGGATCATGATAGTGGGGGGGAGGGGTGGGGAGGAAGCATTTAGGAACTAGAGGAGAGTTGTATGTTTCATCATTGCTACACTGCACCCTGACTCCCCGAGATCCTTTCGTAAGGGGATGTCCAGTTGCCTACAGATTGGCTTTGGGTCCCCACTCCGCACTCCCCCTCATTCACAATGATATGCTTTTTTGTTCTTTGATGACCACTTGTTTACCTTCAAGCCTTTAAGACCCCAGGCACTATGTATTTTGTTAGCCGGGCACCATCAGCTTTCTTCACCACCTTTGCTTATGCACCCATTTGTCTTCAGCGATCTTATCGGGGAGGTGAGCACACAATGATATGATTTTTTTGTTCTTTGATGCCTGATAACTGATCTCTTTGGCACCTCCTGATCACAGAGGCGGGTGTGCTTCTTCCATGTGAGTTTTGTTGCTTCTCAGCTAGATGGCCGCTTGTTTACCTTCAAGTCTTAAAGACCCTAGATGCTATATCTTTTGATAGCTGGGCTCCATCAGCTTTCTTCCCCACATTTGCTTATGCACCCGTTTTGTCTTCAGAGATTGAGTCAGAAAGGTGAGCATCATGGAATGCCAGCTTAATAGAACAAAGTGTTTTTGCATTGAGGGAGTACTTGATTGGGGGCCCGATGTCCATCTGCTATCTTTTTTTTTTAATCGTTTTATCAGTGGCTTGTAGGACTCTTATCACAATCTATATATACATCAATTGTGTAAAGCACATTTGTACATTCATTGCCCTCTTCATTTTGGAAACATATGCTCTCCACTTTAGCCTCCGGCATCAGGTCCTCATTTGTTCCCCTCCCTCTC
>NW_022103920.1:65371510-65373593 GCF_000313985.2 Echinops telfairi
GGTTTCAGTAATTCCTCTTGGTTACATTACCCTTGATCATGCCCTACCAGGCCTCCTACAACCTCCTCACCACCGATTTGCATCACTTGTTTTTCCCTTGTCCCTGGATTTGTTAACACCACTATCTTTCTCCCCACCTCCCCCTCTCCCATGTCCCCTCGGAACTGTTGGTCTCGTTGTTTTCTCCTCCAGATTGTTCATCCAGCCTATTTTATTTAGACAGACCTGGGGATATAATAACATACAAAAAAACAAGACAGAGCAAAACTAAGCAACAAAAGAAAACAAAACAGCAACAAAGCCAATGACAAAACAAAACAAACAACACAACAACAAAAAAGAAAACCTTGTAGTTAGTTCAAAGACTGTTTGTTGGCCTTTAGGAGTGTTTTCCGGTCGAGTCTGATGGGGTACCAAGTCCTGGCCCCAAAGTCTATTTTTGGTATTCCCGGGGGACTTCTTTGCTCTGTTCCCCTTGCTGTTCTGTTGCACGCCCTTAGTGTTTTGCCTCGGGGTGGTGGGATCAGATCAGCCACAATTCTCACACTGTGTCTCCAGTGTTGTCCCCTGTAGGACTGTGGGTCAGTGAGGGATGTGCTGTCGCATAGTGGGGCCAGCCATATGGTCTTCTCTGTGTATGGGCTGTTCTGAGCAGGAATATCATCCTCAAGGCTTGGTGGGCCAGGATGTGCTTCACTCTCTCTTGAGAAGCTTTTAACTCATTGCCATAAAACTCAGAATTTTGGTTTTTTTAGGGAGCTTTTTTTCAGTAAATTTTAAAAGTTGCACATTCAACAAAGATCCATCACAATCACTTTTTACTAGGTCATAGAATCATTTTGTGGTTCAATTTTACAGCCTGCTATTTACTTAGTCTTAGAGGTTATTATGAAAACATTATTAGTTGTAGTTATTTGTATGAGTTAATTTATTAATGTAATGTTATACCAACACTCAAAGCTATTTTTAAGAACTAGCATTTAAATTTACCATGCTGTGGTAGATACAACTAGAGACTATTATAAGAGTGTAGGGGTGGAGTTTAGCCTGTCAATCAGGTCACAATTTGATGATCTCATTTGGAGGCTCAGACACACACACTGTGGGCTTCATCTTCCTGTTGACAAGACATATGGAGATATACTGATGGAACCAGAGCCCTGGAGCTGGAGGAGGCACATGGAGATCCTCATCAGCATTGAGATGCTTACACCACCACTGGATCCACAAGACTTTCCATTCACTGGCCTGTGATCTTCCTGTATTCAACATCATTGTATATGCTGTGTGAGTGTGAAGAAGAATTTATAGACTGATATCAGACATATAGGCTAATATCAGACTTAGGGACTTCATCTAGACTTAGCCGGGATGTTTTCCTCATATACAATTACTCTTTGATATAAAACTCTCTCTCTTATACACATATGTGTGTCTATGAATTTGTTTCTCTAGTCAACCCAGACTTACACACATGCTATACTTAAGAAAGGCATATACTATATTTATCTGTCTGGATTTACTATTGTGCACATGTTTTTATTATTATTTATAATTATCTAAAATTAAGAGAAGTTAGTGATTAAGAAAATTGTGCTTTATTTCAAGATGATCAGTGAAGCCAAGATTGGGAGGTCGGTTCTTGCTAAGCCAGTAAAGGAGCCATAGTGGTAGTTGCTTATGTGTTAGACTGGTAACCACAAAGTCAGCACTTTGAATCCACCAGTCAGTCCTTGGGACAAAGAGGCTTTTTGCTCCTGTAAATATTTACAGCTTCAGACACCTCATAAAGGGTCAGTATGAATTGGAATTAGCTAGAAGACAGTGGATAAGTGAGACATCTCATTAGAACAGTGGTTCTCAACCTTCCCTAATTTTGCGACCCCTTAATACAGTTCCCCATGTTGTGGTGACCCTCCAGCCCCTGCAACCATAAAATTATTTTTGTTGCTACTTCATAACTAATTTTTCTACTGTTATGAATTGGGCAACCCTGTGAAAGGGTCATTCGACCCCGAGCCACAGGTTGAGCACTTCTGCATTAGAGCATTCTGATTTACCTGGCGGATTTGGTTTAGGTACA
>NW_022103920.1:65375004-65392138 GCF_000313985.2 Echinops telfairi
TTGGGAATAATGAGGGCAACAAATGTATAGATGTGCTTTACACAATTGATCTATGTATTGTGATGAATTTTATGAGCCCCAATAAATTGATTTAAAAAAAGAAATAACCCCTAGAAAGTAAGGGTGTGCTGAAGAATCCAAGTCAGAAAATACAGAGACTAGCGTTAGTGGAGGTTGTTATTGAAAAACATTTCAGTATTAGGGCTCTTGGAAGAATATTTCCTGCTAAATGGTCCATAAAATCCAGCTTTAACCACTGCCAAAGTGTTTCTGTTGGAATCTAGTGAAGGTAGACTATGCAGTCCAGTGCAACCATAATGCCTAAAATATCTCTCATGTCATTTGGAGATTGAGAAATGAATGACATTGACCTTTCAATATAATAAATAACAGTCATTGAACATTGACTATGCTAGAGCTTTACAGAGACCAGGATTTTAAATCAACACCATAACTTGCGAAAATAGACATTGTCATTATCCTCATTTTATAGTTGATAACAGAGGCACAGAGAGGTTCAGCGACTTACTCAAGGTCACACAACTGATAAATAGTGCTTCTAAGATTTGATATCACGTAACCGGCTCCAGAGCCAAGATTTTTAATCCCTGCTATACTTCAAAGAGCTCACCGTCAAGTTGGGGAGACATAAGGGAAACACATAAAGGATAAATGATACCCCAAGAGCTGTGGACATATTGTAGAATCCTGCAGAGAAGGGGCTGGCTGTTAAGACTGCGGTGAGGTCATGTTGGCGGGTGGTTTACAGCGTTAGTGCCACCTATGCAAAGTACGAGCGATAAAGAGCACAGGGAGCAACGCGGCACAGTGGACATGGCCGTTCTTGGCTACACAGAGCATACGCAAGGGCATGAGTTCTGGCTCTGCAACATGTGTTGGGTAACTCCAATTAGTGCAGCCAACCATGGGAGAGGTCAATTGGGTTAGAAGTGATGGTGGGCCCAGTGGATGGGGATTAAGAGATGGGTAACAACTTTTCCTTTGGAGTAGAAGGATTTGTTATCATTAAAGGGTCAGATTTCTTCCTTAGTTAGATTGCCTAGGTGGACAGATTTGTGGTGGGCAGTTATGGTGTGTGGGAGACCAATTAAAAGTCCAGTGAAGGAAATTAGCAGAGGAATGTACAAAATCTGATGTGGGCAAGTAGGTGGACGTGGGAGCAACTGTGTTTGAGAGTAGAATACAAGAGCAAGAGCAGGCTTGGGGACAATAGTGAGTTTGAAATAAAGTGATATAATTTTAGGATGAGTCACTTGGTAATATTTTGAATTTTTTGACTAGAATTTACTGTAATGTAAGTTTCAATATTCAGGTATACTAAATATTGGTTCTGAATGATCTGTGTAGTGTCGACAAGTACACCAGGGAACTAGTATTCCAAACCAAACAGTCTCGCTATTTGCTTGTTCAAGCTGCAGAATTGGCTAAGAAGAATCAGAGCCAGGTGAATAAAGTAAATGCCTTTGGCTCTGCTCATAAAGTCATGTACTGGATATACAGAAAGGGTCCAGATAAGGGGGATCGATCCCCTTCTTATTTAGCAACCTGTTGCCTACTCTTTAAGACCAGTCCTTTTTAGGGGCAGTTAATGCTGATTATACGGAAAATTGCACAACATTTCACTTTGATTTGGACAATTGAAATGCCCTTTTAGGAAACAAGTGGCAATACCAAATTGGTCAATTCCCAAATCAATGCAAATCAAAACATTCTGCTTCTGAGAGTGGCCCTGGCGTTTCAGCATAGGCAATTGGCAGAGAACAGGAAAATCTTCGGCTTGCTGTAAAAAACAAATAGTCTTTTCATGACTATTAAGCAGTTTTCTCATGTGTTCCTTCCTTGACAGCGTGAAAAGCGTCGGGTTTGAATCATTCCCATGCTCACTGTATAGAGCATATGCCATTCTCTCCATCTTTATTGCTTTTCATATTGAGGTCAATTATGAGTTGCTGTTTAATGTCACCATGAAATTGTTCAATTATTTTCTCTCAGCATCTAAGCAGCCAAGGGGTTTAGGAGGAGTGGTATTAATATGATGATATTCTCAGGAAGCCAGTAGCCCTAGATGGCTCTTTTTTGGTATTTTACCCCTTCTCAATTATGAGATCCCAAACACTTGATAAGTAGTTAATGAAATCACTTAGAATCCAATCTTGTCTTTGGTGAATCCTGGGGGAATTAGGCATGGTTTCATTCTTTGGGAGGGGAGTCATAATTAAAGAAGAGGAGTTGTTATTTTTGCTTTTTGCTGCTCTCTCATAGTTGACTCGGGTGGCATGCTAGGGCCACTGACTGCAGAAGCAGGGTGTTTTCCTTTCAGACTCTTCTGGAAGCCCAAGCATTTGTTTTTCATCATTTCAAGCTACAGCACATTGGGTGTGCTTTCCTTTCCTCTTGGAATACCGGAAGTAGATGGGGAGAGAAAAACCCTTTTCTAGGGAATCACAAGTCCCAGTTCTCAGTTCTAGTTTTTATCTGTTTGCAGTTTACAAATAAAATGCCTTCAAATGTTTGTGACTATTGTCATGATATTCAGGAAATGCACAGAACAAGATTTCCATTAAGAAACCAAGATTGGCAGAATAGACTAGAGAGCCCAGAAATAAATTCACATCTACTTACAGACAACTGATCTTTGACAAAGGGCCAAAAACCATTAAATGGAGCTAGCATCGTCTCTTCAATAAATGGTGCGTGCAAAATTGGATTTCTGTATGTAAAAGGATGAGACAGGACCCATACCTCACCCTTTGTACATAAACAAACAAACTCAAGATGGATTGGAGACCTAAATGCAAATTTCAGAACTATAAAGATCATCAGTGAAAAAATAGGGAAAAATTCACCCATTTCAGGGTATAGACACACTATCAAATATAGCAAAGGAAACATGCACAAAAGATGAAAAAACAGATAACAACCACCACCCACAAAAAAAATACAAACAAAACTCACTGCCATTGAGTCCATGCTGACTCATAGTGACCCTGTAGGACCCATAGACCCTATAGGGCTGAGTAGAACTGCCCTTATGGATATCTGAGAACCTCTGTCTTTCTCTCTCAGCGTAGCTAGTAGTTTCAAACTGCTAGCCTTTTGGATCTCAGCCCAACTTGTATCCAGTATGCCCCTGGGGCTAGGGCATAATAAGAAAAAGACACTCACAGGCAACAAAAGACTTTATTAAAAGAGTAAAATCAGAACCATGGAGTGGTTGAAAAAAATCGTTGACAATGACAATGACACACTGGACAAGGGCGTGATCTCTAAAATCTAAAATATTGCAAGCTTCAACATGTCAATAAGCAAAAGAATAGCCCGATTAAAACTGAACAAAGAAAGTACGCAAACAGCTCACCTACGATGACATCCAAATGGCCAGCAAACCTATGAGAGAATGCTCATGAGCACTAGCCATCTGGAAATGCAAATCAAAGTAACCGTAAGCTACCACCACGCACCAATACTGACAGCAAAGTCCTAAGAACCAAACAAATGTTAGAGAGGCTTTGGAGAGATTTTAATCTTCATACACGGCTGGTAGGTCTGTAAATTGTTCAATCACTATAGAAAGCGATATGGACTAACTAAAGCCACTGAGAACAGAAATTCTATACGATCTTGATCTTGCAATGAAACTTTAGCTTGCTGGCTTACTTCTATCACTAGTACATTCAATATGTATTTACTGAATGAAGATCCTGGGTATATGTATGCTTGGTCTGGGCCCAAGCTAGTTTCTTTCCCATATTGGTTCTTTATGGTGGATAACAGGAAGTGTGTATCAGTAACTCTGAGTAATCAGGAAAAATCTGATTTGGAAACTTGGAATCCATCTCAAGAGATGTTGCAAGGATCATCACCCCCCCCACCCCCCATTTATCTTTCAGCTCACTTGCCTGACTCATTTGGCATTTTTTGGTGTTGACTGCTCTTTCTATTACATTTAGATGTGACCAAAGGTCTTCACATTGCATGCCTAAACCATTTAGTGGATTTACCTTGCAGAACAGCTGTGAGTGAATGACTCAGATCTGGCTCTTAGACCCTGTTTTCTGGACCTACAGCGACTTCTAGGTGGGCAGAGTAGAGATCAAACACAACTGCCCAGAATCTAACTCACTGCTATTGAGCTGATTGGACTTATGGCAACCCTGAAGGATTGGGTAGAGTTGCCCCTGTGAGTTTTCAAGACTGTAACTCTCCGTGAGAGTAGAAAACCCCATCTTTTTCCTGCTGGTTTCGAACTGCTGACCTTATAGATTGTAATCCCCCACATGTAACCACTACATCACCGACACTCCTCTGTCCAGAATAAATCTGGGGGTTATGTGGTATAATTAACCAATTCCAAACCCTTAATTTACTAAGTCACTTGCCTTTACTGAAGTACTCTACCCTACCCTACTATTTACCTATAACCTATGATTTGGAAAGAATATTAATTTTTGTTTCCTAATATAAATGGACTACTTTTTCCCTCTAGAAGGAAACGTGTATGCTTTCATATCTAATCTGGGATGTGAAGGAGATTCTCAGATTTGTGATCTTCCTGTAACTCAAGGAGCCACAATGCTATTCTAGGACCAGGTTGCAGGATATTTGGGAAAGTGTCATCATTTGCTGGCTGCTGGAAATATTTGGCTTTAAGTCAATTTCAGTAAAAGTTTTGACCAAAGACCAATGGCTGCATTTTGGCTTAATCAATACTGAGGGTTAAATACTTTTATGGTTGTAGAATTTTTTTCTTCTTGGCCTCCAACCTCTTATATTTATGTAATAATAATAAATAGCATATTTATTATTGATAGATGTAGTATATAAGGTCTTCAGAGTCGGTTTAGAAAGTATAACACCATTATATTCATTATAGAACATTTAAAAATACCAACAAGCAAAAGGAAATGACTTATCTCATCATTCAAAAATATCACTTTTGTTAATATTTTGGCGCATGTTCTCATCTATTTGTCTCTATATTTAAAATAACTTCTCAACAGTCCACAAATTTTTTCCAAGTTTCTTACCTGAACTAAAGATCTGACCACGTTACTCTTTTCCTCAGGAATCTTTACTTGACATTTCTTATGTAGGGCTGGCTTTTAAGGTTCCCCTTAAATCTCTTCTGAGTCATCTTTCTGGTGTGTGCCATTTGAGTTGTAGTTCAGGGGTCTTTGGTCCCTCTGTATGAAGTGTGTTCTCCCCATCATCATCTAGCCTGCTGCCCTTGCTGTTCTTGGGTCCCCTGCAGTCATTTCCAGCTCATAGTGACTCATAGTGACTCCATAGGACAAGGTAGAACTGCCCCACAAGATTTTCTTTTTGGTTGCAAATCCAGATCACCAGGTCTGTCTTCCACAGAGATGTTGGGTGGCGTTCAACTGCTGACTTTTAGGTTCATAGCTGAGTGCTTAACTCTTGTGCATCCAGGACGCCTTCCCATCCTGCTGAATTAGTTAAACTCTTCTGACCCTTTTGATGTTCTCAGATAGAATCAGTGAATCCTTCTATTACAACTCATTTCTCTACAAACTTATTTCTCCATCAAGTTGACATTAGATCTATATGTATTTGCCTGTTTTCTCCATCAGATTTTACACCCAGAGAGAAGAGACTGTCATTAAAAAAACACACATTTTATTGGGGGCTTGTACAACTCTTATCAAAATCCATACATGCATCCATTGTGTCAGGCATATTTGTACATCTGTTGCCATCATCATTTTCAAAACATTTTCTTTCTATTTGAGCCCTTGTTATTGGCTCATTTTTCCC
This sequence comes from Echinops telfairi, assembly GCF_000313985.2. NCBI lineage: Eukaryota > Metazoa > Chordata > Mammalia > Afrosoricida > Tenrecidae > Echinops > Echinops telfairi. The sequence continues at coordinate 65,380,801 of NW_022103920.1, forward strand.
TCCCTCCCCCATCCATCCTCCCTCCCCCATCCTCCCTCCCTCACGAACCCTTGGTAATTTATAAATTATTATTATTTTTTTCATGTCTTACATCGGCTGATCATTCTCACTTGTGATGACTTACTTAGTGTTAGTTTCCTTTCCTGTACCATAAACTATATAAAGGCAGGGTACATGGACGTGCACACCCCCGTCTTAGCGCCAATGCAAGGTTGCTGTTGGTTATGATAATAGTGTAAGCTGAATGATACTTGAATCTAAATTACCCGGCATCTCTCTTTTCTTCCAGTATGATGTCTGGACCATAGCTATACTTAAAAACTACTAGCTTAATTGCATGGGCCATACACCAAAGTGTGTTTGGGACATGTTCAAGTTATTTGGAACACTTTCAAAGGAACTAAGTTCATTACTTTGGCACTTTCAGAAGTATAAGGCATTTTACATAGAAATGCAGTAAGTACATATTATTTCAGGAAGCATTTAAACATAGCATTCTTAGTGACCTCAATAGCCACTTAATGCCTGAGACATCATTGCTTGTACTATTTATGTATTTTTCTTTTTTGCTCAGCTGGCCACAGCATCATTATGATTGGATCAATAATTGTGTCATCAGTTATATTCCACCCATTTGCTTAAGAAGACCACTCAGCATACCACTCAAGTCTGCCTTCATCATTTTGGGTTTTATTGCCACTTGCTGACATTTCATGCTATTCATGGTGGTATCTATCAAAGTTAGATTTTTCTTCCCAACTTTACCTCTTGAAAATCATTTGTTAGAAGGTTCTCTAAATAACCTGAAAAGTATCTACTTTTCCTACTCTTTCTGTTATCGCAAAGGAAAGAATTCATGTTATGCCTCACTGCTTTGTACATTTCCCCAATCCTCACTTCCTTTGTTTATTGCATTTTTCTTTTAATTATGAAAAAAACATGTATGTTTAATTTTTGTTTATTCATTATTCTATCCTAATTCACTTTCTTGTCACCTAACAGACAAAATTGAAAAGTGTTAGCTCTCATTCTTTTGTAAATACTGAGCTTTATGACTCCTTCAACGTTGGTGACATTTTCTAAGTCAAGATTGGATATAACAGAGTAAATTCTCAGTTTCATATAGTAAGAAGAAATGTAGATTCAAATGTTTAAAAACACGTGTCTTTAAATATATATACATGTGCTTAGTCAGCATTCTCTATAACTAACCATTTCTGATGTATGCCAGCGTGTCCTCCTGAGAATGTGCACAAAGTCCAGAGGCGGTGACATCTTGCCATCCTCGCTTCCGGGGAGTGTTCAGGCTCTACTTCCTCCAAGACAGATTTGTTTGTTCATCTGGCAGTCCAGGCTGTATTTAATATTCTTCAGAAACACAGTCATTCAAGGCAGTAATTGTTCTTAAGTCTTCCTTATTCATTATCCAGCTTTTAGATGTCAGTGGGTGATGGAAAATTTGATGGTTTGGGTCAGGGACACTTTTGTCTTCCAAGTGACATCTTTGGTTTGTAGAACTTCAAGGAGGTCTTTGGCAGGAGACTTGCCCAGTGACATATTCTCTGCTGCTTCTAAGGTATTGGTGGTGTCTCCTTGACAACTGGAAAATGACCCCTTTTATACTGATGTGGCTTATTAGTTGCTGACTGGGAGGACTTTTTTAACGTTGAAATATAATCTATAATGCAGGGAATACTTTTTGTTTTCCATCAGCAATTACTTCAAGTCCTCTTCACTTCCAGCAAGTACAGTTGTGTCACTTGCATTTCGGTATTTTAATGACTGTGTTCTTCTTCATATAGTCCACTTTCTCAGATAATGTGCTCAGCCTACAGACTACGTACATATGTTGAAAGGATACTGCCATGACACGTACTTTTCCTGATTTTAAGCCTCCTAGGATCCCCTTATTCTGTTTGCATGACCACCTCTTGGTCTATGTACAGGTCCCCCATGAGCACAATTATGTGCTCTGGACTTTCTATTTTTTGCAGTGCTATCCATAACTTGTTATGGTTCACTCAGTTGATTGCCCTTGCATTGTCAATAAAACACTGGTAGACTTTTTTTTGGTGTTATTCAGCCAAGATCTTTCTCACAACATCAGTGACATCTGTTGTTCCCTCATACTTTAAGATTTGAAATAGCATCAGTGATTGAGTTCATTTTGTTTTGTTTATAACCACTCGATTCCTGATAGTATGATTTAAGGAATGCCTTATTCTGGGTGTGCGGGGAATGAAAGGTGGCATGAAAATGCAGTGTCAGAGGGCAGATTCTGTATAATTTTGGCTCGCTGGAATGCCAGTTGAGGAATGGCAAAGGCTAATACTCAACAGATGGCAAAGTCCTAAAACCTATAATAATGGCTGCAGTTATTTTCATTACTGTCATTTGATGACACATACAATAGTGTGAAAAGGCTTGAACTGGGTAATCACAGTAAATATACTCCAAGGGACCAGATGCATTTCAAACAATCAAAACAGTGATGGATATTCAGGCGGAGTGCCACTTGTGCACACATTCTAGGTGCGTTTGTTGCTTCAGATTAGAAGCAACATTTCCTGTCACTGAGCAGAGCTCCATTTCCCCTTTTAGTAATAACAAGCAACCAAAATTGACATCTGTTGTAACACAGACAGATTATTTCACATCCTTTATGATTGTGTGTCATTATCATGCATATAAATTTGGTTTGCAGATGTTCAACGTCAGAGATCAAAATACTAATTTTGCCTACAAAGGAGTTGCAATGGATACCGAAAACCCAAGCATTTTTGAAAATAGATATGTCCTTTAGAGTGGGGACAATAAAAATCAAACGAGATTAGGAAGAAAAAGCATCAAACAGTGGAAGAAATAAATGTTTCTAAGTGGCAGAAGACCTTAATATTTTTATTTCCAGCTTTACCAAAGCTCACATTTTTGATTTTGATCTCCCGAGACGGGTTTGGAATATCTTTGTTATTTTCTTTAATATCATGAACAAAAGGAAGCTATTTTCCCCCTTAAAAGACAGACTCTGCCATTCTAGAAAATTAATTAGATACTATTTGAATATTCACCATTCTTCCAGTCTCTAATATGTAAAAATGGTTCTAGGTGATTGCCTGCAGGGCAGGGTTGGGGACAATGACCTACACTAACCCTATGAAACACTGGTACAACAGAAAAGTCTCCCTTTTGAGCTGTTTGATACACAATTTAACATCACTGTTTTATACACATTTTAATTTAGATTAATTTAGAATACACAGGTAGAAGATGGCAGGGATGTTAGTGATGATATAAATATATATATAGTTATTATGTATTGTGGAAACAACTTCTCCTTTTCACCACCCCAAGCCATCCCAGACCACAAACAACTTCCACCAAAGGAAAGAAACCCAAGTCACTTCTTTTCACAATCTTGTGCCGGCTTCAACAGTGCTGCTAACAATGTGGATATATTTTGCATTTGCCTCTGGGGATTTACCACTCAGTATTAAAGCACTTCCCACGGTGACATTTTTTAAACTGTCTCTTTCCTCTGCTGAGCTAACAACATAATGGGGATCAAGAAAACAGTCTGGAACAAGCACAGCTTAAAATCCCTGCCAGGCACTGGAAACTAAGGCATGTTTTTCAGTCACCCTCACCCCCCCCCCCGCCCCCCCTCCTTTTTATGGAGTTGGCAAAGGTACAGGGCTGCTACTTTCACACTCTGCCTTTCACAATCTTCTTAGGGGAGTTGGCTCTGCCACACTGACAGAGTTCTGGGCTCAAATCTAGGTATGTTTCCCATCCGGTCAGTGAATAGATAGAAAATGGCACATGTAAATCATGAAGTGACGCCGGATGACGGTGTCTGAAGGACCTAAAAGGGCAGGGAGTGGGCAGGAAGCTGAGATTAAATACCAGGAACATGTCGTTTTTTGAGCTATTACGGGGAAAAAAGGTCTTTATTTTCTTTTTCCCAGGTAATTTTAGACTTTAGGAAAGGAGCACATTAAGTTGAACATTTACACATCTTCTGGTGCTTTTTGGAGATATTCTGTTCTTAGTAAACTTAATAATCCTAGGGCATATTGTACTCAGCCATTTTATGTGGGGTTTTGTTTCTGATTTGTTCTGAGACGAAGTTTAAGGATGGAATAAAGTCTCAATAAAGCTCAGGTTTTTAAACCTTGGCAATGTGAGGAAGTCATATCGGATCATTTAAATTTAGTAATGATAATTGGTCTATCCTTAATATAGTTCTTATATGTATTATTACATAAATAGGTGTCTAAATTTCACATGCTAGGGATAATTTTAGCTCAAATGAGTTAAAAGCTCTATTAAGTGAGACAGATGAGATGCTGAAAAAATGCATTCTGCGTCACACTTTGCTTGGATGGTGTTTCTCTATACTCATTTACCAGTGGCAAATAAAGAAAGTCAATACATCCCTGTTTCTAGCAACTAGACTAATGAACTTCATTAGGTGCTCATGTTATCAGCATAATTACTACCGACTACATTTTGCCCTTGGTTATTCAGGCAGCAGACTTTTCCCGCACCTCGTGCTGGAGAACTGCCGAAGAAGGGACAAACCCAGTTTGGCTTTGGCAAATGCCCTTGGCGCTCAGTGGAGCCTCTTCACGTTACACTTTGGGAGGATTTCTTTAGGCTCCATTGTTGGTTGTGGTGGTTGTATAGGATATGCCTCTCTGGGACACCAGATTTGGAATGTTACCACTGTGTGTTTAACCTCTTAGATGGGAGGAGGATTCAATCAGCTGTTCTCAGAGGTTATTAAATAGAAGATCCAGAAGTCAAAGTGCCCTTCCCTACTATAATCTCTTCATCAGTTCAGTTAGATCTCAGGATGGAGATGAAGGAGAGAAAGGGTAAGATAGGAGATAGATGTGAAATATGAAATTTAAGAAAACACTCACCTGAGGGGAAAGGAGCTGTTCTGATCCTGAATTGTAACTTGTTAACTTTCCTAATAAACCTCATACTCCTGAGTATGGTCTGTGAGTTCTATGTGGCCACTGCAGTGAATTACCTAACTTGGCAGAAAGAAAGCGTGCCTTGGCAGGGATGGCTGAAGGCCGGCCTACTAAGCAAGGCTGGAGGCCTGCCTGGCTTCAGTCTCATGGGAATGGGTCCGGTGCTGTTTTTGAGTTTGATTCTCATTTCTCTCTTGTGACACCAGAGGTGAGACACAACCCGCATGCCTTTTACACACCAATCCACCAACCACACAGACTTCAGATAAATGAACTGAAAAGAGGATTATAAGAAATTTTAAAAATTGACAAGTGATCCATTGTAAGCATTAATGGCTGCACTAGGGGACTTTGAATCACATTTAAGACCCACTTGTCTAAATTGGCAAAGTATTAAAATGAGCTCCAAGCTGGGAGTGGGATCTCTAGCTCTACCCTGTCTCTGTTGATTTGGCTGTCTATCTATTCACACACACATTTTCACATGCCGACTTTCCTTTCCTTTTACATATAAAACGAGAACAGGGTATATATCAGGAAATAATATATAGTCAAATGATTAATAACTAATATATACCATAATTATTATTTGAACTATATATTAAATTCAAAAATATAAATGAGTAGAAGCCACTCTATAGCTTATACACTTTTCTATTGAAGGGCAAACTTCTTAGCACAGGATAGAATTTGGTAGATTCTTATGCCAAATCTCCCACATCAGCTGCCCTCAAGACTTGCATATAGAGACATGTATTTATGCAAACCTACCTGCATATATGTATAAATATATATACACTTGTATGTATATGTAATGTATCCTAAACTTTCTCAACTTTTGACAGTTGATTTCTACCACCTAAGCCAATTAACTAAGGAAAAGCTTAGAAACCCAAAAGAAATAAATACATAGATTAAAAATAAGCAATCCAAAGGAAATCAGTATTGTAGATGATTCTCCAGCCTTCTACTCTATAAAACTATAGCAGACAACATAAATTATGAGTGTTTACAGTTATTTTTTACTCCATATAGATAGAAAAATCTAAAAGATTGACAAGTCTAAAAGAGCCTCAAAGGGCAGGAGAAGGATGAGAATCAAACTTCAGCTGACTGACAATGAGTTGCCTTAAATAACAAGAAATTGGTGTTATGAAAAAAGATGCTGTGAGAGTGGATAAAACAGGTACTGGGATTATGGCTATGAAGTCCTTTGAGATCCACTTGAAAAGGGCAAACTTATTGATGACTGCTTTTGTCATTTTTGAATTTATTGAATTTTAATATTTTAATAATTATTATATGCTGTTTTCCTATTTTTGTGTTTCTGTTATGTCATTTTGAACTAGTATCCCAAAAGGAAATCCTTGCCACCTGTATCATTCATCATTGTGTACCTGAATTTCAGTGGCCTCGTGGTTTTATTTCAGCAAAGAATGATCTCAGCATGAGGTTTTAATTTTCTTACCAAATTCTTGACCCTGCTTTCCCTAGGAAGATAACTGAGATTGTAATTTTCTGATTTTACAGTTACACTGCAAAAGTAAGGTGACTGTCCCCTTTCATACTAGGTAGAGGAAAAGCTTTCTTTTGTGGTTAAAATAATGGAGAATGATTATTTTTGCCATTCAGATTTTCAAATCCCTTAGTGGAGAGGGTATAGCAATATTGAATTTTACTTGTTTGATATACAAGTACTGCTGTTGGGCATACTTAGTGCTTTAAACTTTAATTTTGATTTATTTGCTTGGTAAAGTGATGGCTATAAAGGATTCATAACATTTTATTTTAAATGGAAAATTACTAACAGAAATAGCTGTCATTTATAATCTTTTTGGAGACACTTTTGGTTGCTGTTTCACGTTTAACATTAAGAGAGAAGACTTCAATTAAAGGAAGTCATAAATATTTCCTTTTGAACCTTGTAGGAACTGCGCAGATTTCTATGAACTAACGTGTACATGGGGCATCCAAACCCAGTTTCCATAGTGGGACAACAAGGTTGAATTAGCTAAGAATTTATATGCCAAAGCCTTTCCATACAAATATCAACATCCTCCTCCCCCCATTTATTTGAACTTCCTTACAATTTACAAATCATTTCTCAGGATTATTTCATCCTTGATGCATTAATAAAGTTGTCATGGCCATGGAATAGACTGGCTTCAGTACAATACAAGAAAATACCGTTAGATCCTGCATCATCCAAATAGTCATTCCTGTAGCTACTACACTGATCCTTTCTAAGTAGGGTATTCCAAGCCTTGTTGACCCTCTCCCTCACCAAACATCTCTTTCTCCAGTGATTTATCCCTCCCAAGGATGTGTCCAAAGCAAGCAAGTTTGATTAGGTTCTGTTGTGACCCATTAGGTTTACATTGACTACATTTCTTTAGTGGTTTACCTTGCCTTTTTAAAGTGTCTTAATGTGGAAATTGCTTAAACCTGTTCACCATAGTTGATCTTGCTTTCATTTGAAATATGGGGGCATGGCTTCAGAGCAACACTATAGGCACTTGGATATAGTCAACTACCAGATGGAGGACAAGGAAGGGACAACCATTCTATACAAATGACCTGTGAGAGACCAAAGATCTGAAAAAACGAGTGTCCAGCAGGAATCTGGACTGAGGAAGGGCAGCAGAGACGGTTTGGATTGTGGATCACTGCTAGTGTGAAGCAGGTGAAAGAATCTCGTAGGGAGTTCTCCGCCACCAAGATCTGATGTCAGAGTCAAATGCTTGGTGGGAATTTGTGCAAGAAGACATCAAGCAAAAGGACACAGTATGTTCTGTTGCAGTGAACCTTTGTGACACTTCTAACAAATATCTTTTCAGTAATTCCAAGTGATCTCTTGGGAGCTTGGATCTGTAATATCATTGAATTTGAATCAAGTGCATGGTTCAGAAATGGTTAGCAAAGTAAATGCATCTAGACCACCACACCATACCCATACTTTAACACAGATTTATTATTTGTAAATACAGAAATGTTTTGTAATGTTCTCATCTGTTAACTGATTATTTTGGGCTATGTATGCCTAAGACACATGTAACTCTGGAAACAAAAGTGATTTCAGATGCATTTAGATTCTAATATTTTAGATTTCTTAAAAGATATTAAAGAATATCAAGAATCGATTCTATGGGTGCCCAGGGTGTTACAAAGAAAAATACATAAATATGTGAAGTTAATTTTGGAAGCCATGTTCAAAGTTTAAGTTTATTTTCTCTATTTTCTTCCTCCCCCTTCTTTTATTTTCCCCGCTTTCCCTTCTCTCATTTTTCCCTTCCTTCACGCCCTCTTTTTCTAGGTTTCAACAGTTTGTTCTTTTCTCTGTAGATTTCTCTACTGATAGAACAACTAGCTCAGAGAAGCTGACTATAGTAGATGTGTGTGTGTGTGTGTGTTTGTGTGTATCCTTGCTTCTCTCTTATTCTCTCAAAAACATTTCTGAAAAGTGATTGAGTATGGGCTAGTGGACCATTAAAGAAAAATATGATTTTTCTTTCATTTTACAAAATTTCCAATAAACCCTACAAGATCTATAAAAATACTGACTCGCCCCCTTTTGCCAAGAGTGAATACTAAAACCAATATCACTGTCTTTGAGTCAATTGTGACTCATAGCAATTCTATAGGACAGACTAGAACTTCCCCCTCTTGCTTTCTGAGACTGTAGCTCTTTATGGGAGTAGAAAGCCTCATCCTTCTCCCATGGAATGGCTAGTGGTTTTGATCTGCTGGCCTTGTGGTTTGCAGCTACCATGTAATCCACTGTGCCACCAGGGATAGACTGAAGAGACAAGCATTTATATCTTAGATTAGAAGAGAACCTAATCAGTTCTAAGGAATGGCAAATTTTTTTTGGGGGGGGGGGCCTATTTCTAGTACAGTTAAAAGAAAATATTAAAAAGTTTCTGTCTTTATTGTTAGAAATGTTTGCTATTACATCGCTACTTATTTTGTTAGGCTTCCGTTGACACAGTAAGTTACATCCATTCGTTAAATCCTTTTTCGAGCCTGGTGTCATTAACCTTGCTCTGTAAATAAAGAGAGACACAGGGGTCAACTCTCCTGGCAAGAATTTGTCCACTCACCACTATTACTAATATTAGACAAAGGTATTGAGAAATGCAGCTTTCGTTCCTCTTTACTTGAAGTTAGGTCTCAATTATGCACCACGGGATTATATGCCAATATGAAAATGCTTTGTTAAATAGGATGTGATTTGGGAACACAAATTAATTTTTTGGATGAATTATAATAATGATCAGCATGTTGCCCAATTAGAGATAAGTGTGTGTGCCTTTAACAGTAGCTATAGACATTGAAATATACATATATATAACCAGTGTTGCAGTTTTATGCCGCGACTACCTTCTATTTGTGTGAAATTACACTTTACCAGACACGGTTTCCTTTTCTAGTATCATGTATCTCTATCTATCCATAGATAGATATTGATAGTGATACATATATCAATACATGTGTGTGTGTATATATATAGTGTATATACACATGCATATATATATAGTACATGTATATATAGTACATGTATATATATATAGCATATATAGTACAAAATGAACAAGCAACCATTATCTAGTACTGGTTGAGTATATTATAGTAAATCCTATTGAGTTATTTTATTTTTTTCACTATACTATCATGACTTTTAACATTGGCTATATATTGCTTTCATGGTTTTTAAGGTAATTAAAAAGTAATTAAGGGATTAGATTTAAAAAAATAATTTTGGTAGTTTTCTTTCAACCATGAAACATATAGTTTGGTCTTTTATATTCATTAGAAAATTTTGAAAAATGTGACATGTAAGCACTTATGTACACATACTTATCCATAACATATATGACATACACACAGACATAACATAATCATGTACTTGCACACATGTAATAGAAAACTGACCTATAATCTCAGCCCTACAACTACTATTGTTTTGTCCTATCAGACTTACTTTTGTCCACAAAAGGGACATATAATCCAGAAAGATAACACAATGATAAGCGTACCATACATCAATGAGTCATTTTTCCTGATCTGCATTTTCCCTGGATCTTTTAAGACTATGAGGAAGTTACGGCAAGTGTTTTACTACAATAAAAATACCCACTGTGTTCTCATTCAGCTTGTTATAAGAATCAAAGAAAGAAATTAAGTTAGTTTGGCACGATTTGTTTTTGATGAACTCATGTTGCCTCCTAATTATCACATTATTTTCCTCCAGATGTTTACAAATTGAGTGAGCACAGAACTTCTCTTTGTTGACTGCGCCGTGAAAGCCCTGGACTGTAGGCTCTGTTTGAAGGCTCTGGAGTTCCTGGGTTTGCTAACATATAAAAGGGAGCTGATCTGGCTGAAGGAAAGAGACACCTTCAAACAGAACTCCAATAATGAAAACTGACTACGCAAAGGTACTCCTGCTAATGATGAAAATAACCACTGAGTTCTGGACACAAGAAAGATGCAAGACAGTACATAATAGATATATTACATATGTAAAACAAAAACCAAACTCATTGCCCCGAGTGCATCTCATTGCAACCCTATGGGATAGGGTCGAACTCCCCCTGTGGGTTTCTGAGACTGTAAATAGTTACAGGGGTAGAAGGGTTCATCTTTCTCCCTCTGCTGGTGGGTTTGCATTGCTGACCAACTTGTAACTCACTATATCATCCGAATTCCTGTTAGGTGTGCGTGTATGTGTGTGTAACACACATTCACGCCACTGACACTATGAACTATCTAGACACTATCTAGACATGCTATGAACCAGGGCTCCTTACTGTCTGGATAGGAATAAAAAATATATTATTTATTATGTTATACATAGGATGATATATTGCAAGTGTGATATATAATATATATTATCCTCGATAATTTTATAAATTTATATAAACATCCTAGATAACTGCTCATTACATTATTCACAGTAACAAAAGATGAAAACAACTTAAATGTCCATCCATATAATCATGTATTTAAAAACTATGATACATACGCATAATTAGGTACTATGCAATGCTAAAGAACAAGGATGACTCTGCAAAACACCTCAGAGCATGGATGAACCTAGCGCCTATTATGCTAAGTGAAATAAGTTAATTACAAAGGGATACATATTTTATGAGTCTACTATTATAAAAAGTCACAAGCACAAAATAATTCTTTGATGTTTACCAGGCACGGGAGTGGATCAGAGAGAAAATTGATACCTAGATAACAGACACATATTGACTTGGGTGAAGGGAAAGGCAATGTGCAGTAAGAGACGATCAGTACGATAGCACTAAGGAAAAAGACCAAAGAGGGACAAAGAGTTACAGACAACA
>NW_022103920.1:65392706-65399663 GCF_000313985.2 Echinops telfairi
GTGAGACAAAAACGTAGAGTCAATGCAAAATCATAAAAGTATCAGGTGATCTGACCTAACAGAGACTGGTGGAACCCTGGGATCATGGGCCTTGATCACTTTTGAGCCCAAGGCACTCAGCTCCCCATCCATGGGACAGCAATTGCAAAGTACAGCTTTAAGTTGCCTTTTTTTCCCTGTAAAGATTTATCCAAAAGAGAGATTTATTTGGTGGAAGTTATTATTCCTATTGAACTATTCACAAACAACTCAACTCCTATGTCTCCATTTTCAGAAAATACTATAAAGAGATCTTTATCATGAACAATAAGATCAGGAATAATCAAGCTTTGGTTAGAGATAAGCTCAACCTTTGATTAGGGATAAGCTCAGAAGGGATAAAGGGGTAGGAATGAAGAGCAACAGACACAGTAACACGGGGAAGAAGTGGATCGATGGCAGTTACTTCATGGGGATTGAGATTAAAGGCACAAAACAGAACAGGTATGAATTGTTGGATGGAAAGTCAATTTTCTCTGCAAATTTGCATTCAAATAACAGTGAAGATTTTTAAAAGAAAAACAAAAATAATGCCCTATTAAATAAATAGTAATACCCAGGAAGATTATGCTTCTTAGAAGAATCAACTCTAGGAGATCAAAAGGATAACATCTGCCCCCAAACTAGCGATGAGATGGCAGAAAGGTGTAGGGATGCTGGAAGAAGGGAAAAAGAAAGGGAGGCCGGACAGGACAAGAAGAGAGTGCTGACCCTGTGGGAGTTGCAACCGATGTCACAGAATGATTTCTGTAAGAATTGTTTACTGGAAAACTAGTTTCTTCGTAAACTTTTAACTAAACAATACAAAGTTAAAACAACAAACATGGAACCAGATTTTCCTTACCATATGTTTAGGAGAGGAAACACACATACAGATACATACCTGTGGCCGTTACATGATCTCCTGTCAACTAGATTGAAGGGGTGGAGTCTAGTCTGTCAATCATGTCATAGCCAAAGTTGCCTCTGTGTGGGCATGGCCTTCTCCTGGGGATTCTGGGAATTCCTGTCTTCCTTCCTGGAGGTGGAACACACACTCTCTCCCTGAGAGACATTTCTGTTGACAAGCCACATGGAGACATACTGATGGAGCCAGAGCCCTGGAGCTGGAGAAACCACTGGGAGACCCACGCCAAGCCTGAGATGCTTCCACTACCACTGGATCCACAAGATTTTCCACCCACTGGCCTGTGATCTTCCTGCGTTTGGCATCATTGCATGGCTGCCTGAGTCTAAAGAGTAATTTATGGACTTGTATCATATATATGGGCTATTATCAGACTTATGGACTTGATCTGGACTGGACTGGGATGTTTCTTAATATGAAATTGCTCTTTGATATGAAGTTCTCTTTTACACACATCTGAGTGTTGAATTTGTTTCTCTAGTCAACCCAGACTAACACAGTACTCATGGATGTATAACTATAAACATACATACATACATACATACATACATGGATAAATACATGTTGGCATAATCTATATGATACCTTAATGTTTTCTGTTTGTTCTTTAGGTTTTAATATCCATTGTAATGGCTACACAGAATTCACAGACAAAATTTATGACTAGAGGTTTTATTAAGGAAGTTAACAAGTTGTAATGCCAATGAGAAATGCTTATAGTTAAATTGTTTATTGGGACATGTTACCAATTTCTTTCTGGTCTGCTAACAAAATGCCCTAAGGGCCATACCAGTCTGCTATAAGCCTCAGCCTAAAGGCATTCAGCTCAAGCTCCTTGAGTCAGCTAATCTAGGTCCCTGAATTAAGTTCCCTGAATTAATGCACCTTATTCCAGTGAGCCTCAACATGAAGGCACTCAGCTTGCTTCTGTGTGTCAGCAAGTTCAACTTCCCCAATTAAGTGTCCAGAGGCACCCTACTCCACTGTGATCTTCCTGGATCCAGAAAACAGCTATCTGTTAGTCCGAGTAGACTAGAGAAATAAATTCCTAGATACTCATATATGTGTAAGAGAAAACTTTATATGAAAGAGTAATTATCTATTAAGAAAACATCCCAGCACAGTTCAGATCAAGTCTGACATTAGCCATATGTCTGATACCAGTCCATAAATTCCTCTTGAGAGTCACACAACATTTGCAGTGGAAGATCACAGGCCAGTGGGTGGAAAGTCTTGTGGATCCAGTGGCAGTGGAAGCATCTCAGTCCTGGCGTGGGTCTCCACATGTCTCCTCCAGCTCCAGGACTCTGGCTCCATCAGCATAGCTACATGCAGCATGTCGTTAGGAAGAGGAAGCAGAGAGAGTATGTCCAGCCTTGAAGTTAGAAGAGAGGGGATTTCCCAGAATCCTCAGGAGAAGGCCATGCCCACACAGAAGCCTCCTTGGCTATGACCTGATTGACAGGTTAGACTCCACCCCTTCATTCAAGTTGACAGGAGATTATGTAACTGCCACAAGCTGGAACATCAGAAGAAGAGCATGGAGCCAGGATCCAAGGCATGAATAGAGTGATGGCCTCCCCAAACCACTGAGCAAATAAAACAGTGCTTTTGTGGAGGAGACTGGCTTGTGGAGTAGGGGTCCAGAGGTCACTTTCCACTTCCACTCTTGCTGTTAATAAGATCCCTCCTCCTGCGGCTCTGGGAGCTCATTGTATACACTGCCAGTTGGCATTCCAGAAAATTCTACCTGTGGGTGAATCCTATCAGTATCTTCTCCCACCTTCTTCTTAGACCTATGCAGATAAAGGTCCTTTGGTGAAGGTTAAGACACATTGATTAGAAGAACCACATTAAATAACTCACTGCCCCGCTATGTATATACCTTTGTGCTTTTTAAAATATATGTATACAGAAACATACAAGTATACATTTTTAAGAAGTAGAAGATAAATTCTTCCTTACAAAAATTGAAATTCAGTAGAAAGATGTAAATGGTGAAAGTTTCCATAAATAATTTAGAAATTTCATATTTTATTATGCTGCTGCGATGAAAGAATTCCAATGGATATCCTTAAATTGGCTTTTTTCCTGTTTCCCTCTAAAGATTTATCAAAAAGAGAGATTCATTTTGTGAAAGTTATTGTTCTTATTGAGCATCCTGAAGTAAGAATTATTCTTTGCCTCAAAGTGGCATGAAATTATATTCCGTGTCCCACTTAAACAAACCAGGTCTATTCAATGGTGTTTGATATTAAAGATTCTATGTTGTGCTTTCATACTGCAGCAAATGCCATTTCTTATAGCCTACTGTTAGGTGACTGAGTTTTCATTTTCCTCCCTTCTCCCTTTTGACTTGTGCCTCATTACAATTTCAAGCAGACACTGTATGGCACTGATGGGAATTGTTTCTGCTGGGGGAAATGTACACACTGGTTGTGTCGCAGACATTCATCTGCCATTTGTTTGACACGATGGTTTTGTAGGAGTGGGGTTGCAGGAGCTAAGTGCAACGGCTATGAACTGTCCAGTGTATGTAGCGCATGGCAGTTGTACACGAGAATTCAAACTCTCAGCGCTGCAGTTTATTGGCTGTGTAACTAATCACTCTGAGTACATTTCCTCATCTGAAAAGTATAGTAATGCAAACTCTTAAGTTGTTGAGAGGATTCAAGGAGATAATTTAGCTAAAGTACTTAGTGTCATGCTCGGGACCTAGGAAGCGCTCAATACATGTTAGCTACTGTTGCTATACTACATTTGAGTTTAGTCAAATGAGACCCCTGCTGGCATAGTGGTTATGAGTTGGGCTGTGATCCGAATGGTCAGCAGCTCGAGACCATCAGCGGCTCGGTGGGAGAAAGACAGGGCTTTCTGTTCCCCAAAGAGTTACACATGGGAGACTCACAGGGGCAGGTCTAGCCTGTCTTAGAGGATTGCCATGAGTCAACTTTGACATGACAGCAAGGAGTTTGGTTCTGCTTATTACTGCTGTGTCTTGATAAACACACTTTCTCTGGCTGGTAGCCCCACCATAACCCTCCCTGCATTCTTTGCTAAAAAATATGACTGTTTGCTCCAAATGACTGCATCAGTTTGAGCAATTACTCCAGAATCATGAAAATGCTTGGTGTCAATATTTTCTAGGCTTTCCTTCTTTCTTCCCTCCCTCTCTCACTTCTCCATTCTTCTCGTTTTGCCTCCTTTCTTTGTCTTTCTGCCATTACTCCTTCTCTTTGTCAGCATATATGGAGCCGCAAACGCATAATGTACTTTGATAACGTACTTTGATACCTCCAGATTTACAGCCCTAGACATTCTATCGAGCAGTTCTCCTTCATCCTATAGAGCCTTTATGACCCAGAATTGATTAGAAGGCAATGAGTTGGTGACCACGAGCCACTCAGGAGATGCATATCAAACACAGTGATGAGATATCACCTTCCACAGCCAATGACAGCCCAAATAAGAACAAACACACAAAATACACCCGGAAACAATAAATATTGGAAGAGGGTTTGAAGGGATGGAAATGCTCTAATCCTGCTGGTGGATCTGTAAATAGGTACACTCTTTGTTGAATGTGATATGATATGCCACCTAAAGCAACTGGCCACAGAAATCCCGTAGGACCCAGCCGCACTTCTGCTAGGAAGACACCCAGACTGAGAGACAGACCATGAACAGAAGCGTACACTCCCCGGTCTTTGGAACACTGTTCATGACAGCAAGGTGTTGGCAGCAGCCCAGTTATCATCAGTCACATAGATAAAGACAATCGGGGGTTTTATCTTTCGTGTATTACATACACAATGTCATACTGTGGATTGCTAAAAAACAACGATGAAAACGCGAAGCATCTCATAACTGAATAGACCTAGAGAACATGATTCTGAGTGAAGTTAGTTAACAGCAAAAGGATACATATCGGATGAGGTCAGCACTATAAGGATATGTATCAAGGCACAGATTGACACACCAAAGGGTACAGACTTTAGAGGTTCTCATGGGAGGGAGGGAGAAGGTGGGAAGTGGAACTAATGGGCTAGAAGGTTGACGGACAGACCTGGGAGTAAAGGAGGATGGGATCCCACGGGAGGGAAAGGGGAAACCAGGGGACAGGGGAGGTCAGTTAGAACACGGAGGGGAGGTTGTTGAGTGGTTTGAACTGTTGAATTCATAATTAAAAGTGTGAAATGTAACCTTCCCACTAATCTACAAAAGAAGAGGAGGAGGAGGAAGAGGTGGTTGGAGGAGAGAGAAATAAAAAGAAGAAGAAAGTATGTTTTGTTTGGTGTTTCCCGGGGAAGCTCACAGACCAGTGAGGGAGGCAACCACCAATCGGTTGCTGCATAAATGATAAGCGCATGGGATACAGGAGCATAGCGGAAGTAGAGAATACTCTCTGAGAGGAAATGAAAGCAGTATATTAAGAATATATAAGGGTTAAATTGAAGCAATGGATTCCAATCTCCCTAATTTGGTCATTATCCCCATATAGTTTATTATATGCAAAACAAAGCAAAGTAACCCCAGCAGAACAAAGTAAGATTTCATTTATTAAATGTGTGCCCCAAACTCTCTTATCATGATTTTACATTTCACTAGGAATAAATCTCATTGTCCTTACCTTTTGCTGCCTTTGACCTTATCTCCCTCCATTCCTTTCCCACTACACAGGTAGACTCCACCTTAGTCTTTGATCTTGCTGCTTTGTGTGCCGAAAATACTGCTTCTCTGGTACCCCCCACCCCCTCACCTTATCAGTGGGAGCTTTTAGTGAGAACCTTGAGTAAAAATAGCTAGCCTATATAAACTCTATCAGCACTTCACATTGCCCTTGCACCGTGCTTATCACCATCTGACATTTTATAGCTTTACTTGTTTGCTACATTTTTTATTTCCCCTCCTCATCTGAACTTCCTAGTCAAGCTTCTTGAAGTCAAGGATTTGTGTTAATGCCGACGTTACATCACTCATACCGAATACTTGGCAGGCATTAGGCATTCATTCAATATCTGAGGAATGAAAAACAGGAAAAGATAGATGAGGGTAAAAGTATTTAAAACAGAGAGGCATGCACAAAGCATTTGAGGCCAGCAGAAATATTCCACTTGGAAGGCGTTAGGCAAACAAAGTCTTGTTCTATCCAGTGAACACAAAGTGTGGACTAACAGAATAAAAAGCTGGGTAAAGACCAACTAATGGAGTTAAGGAGTTTTCTCTAAAAACGAATGAAAACTACTCAATCATTTTAAGAGGGAATAAAATCATGGGAGAAAACCCCAACACACTGGTGGCTGTATGGCTATCAGACTGGAAGAGAGCAGAGTGGCTGTAAATGTATCCGTGTGGAGTTTGTGAGAGTTTTACATTAACAGACAGTGACAGCTTGCGCCAGTGGATATAGTAGATCAGAGAAAAGTGGTTGGTTTGATAGCAGTGGTGGTTTTCAACCAGGGCTATTTTGTCCCCAAAAGACATTTGGCAATGTCTGGGGATATTTTGTTGTGGTGGTGGTTAAAAAGGGCTACTACTGGCATCTAGCGATACTATGAAATATCCTATTATGCACAGGACAACATTTATTTGTCAGCTTGTTGTCCAGAGATGCTTGCATGCTAATGTGATGTTTGAAGTCACATATGCAGCAGTATTTTAAATAACAGAAGAGTTAGTCGAGATGGGCAAGATTCGGCAGAGTTTCCACACTAAGAATACTATGAAGAAAAAGCCTGAGCATGTACTTTTGGAAACTTGCCAACTAAAACTTCACAGATCACAATGATGCTGTTGTCTGGCTCACGTGCTTTGCACACATCGTCAGGGGGGCTTTGTTGCTGGAGGAGAACATCATGCGTGGTGAAGCAGAGCTTGAAGGGTACAGGAAACCCTCAGCTTGCTTGGCACAATCACCAAAGGATGAATTCAAATGTGCCCGCAGTGGTGATAACAAGTCGCCGGGCAGTTTTGCTCTGTTGCCCATCAGGTTGCTGTGAGTTGAAGTGGAC
>NW_022103920.1:65400753-65413763 GCF_000313985.2 Echinops telfairi
GTGGATACAGGAGAGATTTAGAAATGAATCTTCCAATTTGATCTGATCACTTCAATGTTAAGTGTGTTTTGTTTTTTTTATCTTTGAAAAGATGAATCATAACTGAGGAATGTCTCACCTAATTTGTGCATTTCTAGAAATTTCTTTTGTTGTGTTTAGCTATTAATATTTATGACACATAATCATTATGATGTTAAGTCCACCTAGGGCACAAGATATCATTTGAACTCTTAACATTTAATAATTTACTTTGTAAGAAAGGTCACATTATTTTTGAAAGGTAAAGCCCGTGGAAGAAACTGTGTATAACTCAATGCGATAGAGATATTGCGGTAGGCCCTGCAGTGCAGGAGGTCCAAGAAGAAGGAAACTGGCTCCGTAGACAGGAAGGGGCAATGTACACGAGCGAGACCGGCTGGAGTCAGATGTTGAGGACCTGGGCGAGCCCCACGAGAAGGGCCCCTCCAAGGATGGAGGCACAGTTCAGGAAGTGTTCAGAGCCTAGAAGGAAACGTGTTGGAGGAAAGTAGTGAGTACACAGGATGAATTGCAGCAGAGATGTAAGATACGGGGAAAATGGCTCAGAGGTTTTCGGTTTTTATTTTTGAGACTTAGGCAAATGCTCTTTGTTTAGGAGGTGCTGGAAGAGAACATCATAAATTAGATTCAACTACTGGTTATTGGCAACACCTCAATTGCTAGGGATTGAGTTAAGGAACATAAATCATTATGATTGCACTGACACCCCCCCCCCAACCCCAACAAACTAGAAAGGTGGGTGTAATTATTCTCATTATGTAGGCATACAAAACAACAACAACAAGCGAAATAATAATCATTTAAGTAGGTTGCCCAAGGGCATAAAGCTAGTGAGAGGAGAGCTGTAACTTTGAATTTGGGGTCTTTGAACTCTGGTCCAGTGCTGTCCCTTCTACTTTAGGCTATCAGGGGCTGAATGCATTTATAAAACATTGTGTGTTAGCTTTCTAAGGCTACTACAACAAATTTCCACAAACTAGGTGGCTTTACAAAAAAACGTATTCTCTTAAAATTCTGGAGGCCAGAAGACCAAAATAAAGATGTCAGCTTGTTTCTGCTCCTTCCAGAAACGCTAGGGGAGAATCTGTTCCTTGCTTTTACCATCTTCTGGTGGATGCCAGCATTCCACGGATTGTGGCTACATCATTTTAATTTTCCAATCAAGAATCATCAAATCTCTCTGCTCTGTCTCATATAACCTTTTCTTTGTGTGTTAAAGGGTTCCCCCCACCCACCCCCAGTGGCTGACTCTGTCAAGGATAAAGATGATTACAGTTAGAATCCAATTGGACAATCCACCATCATCTCCCCATCACAAGAATTTTTGCTTTATCACATTTGCAATAAACCTTCTTGGCCACATAAAGTGCCATTTAACAGGTCCTAAAGAGTAAGGCGTGGATATATTTTGTAGTTGAACATTTAGCTTAATAAACTGAAATTTGGAATTTATTATTAACTTGTATGGCAAACTCAAATTATTGGCTATTAATGATGACTTGATAGCTCGACCTTTTGCAAACTATAAAATTATAAATTTTGTGTATCTGCTTATTTGTTGCCTAATTTATCATTCCATCAAATAAGAAATATTTATTTAATACTTATTAGATAAAATTATATGTCATTATAAAATGTACTTCGATGATCTCTATGCTAATGTGATTGAAGGAGAAAGCATTAAAACATGAAAGATTGTATAACAAATCAAGTTCTTGGTGTGCTTTTGGATGCAATATGTCTGAAACCAAGCGGAATGATAAGGGAGAAAGCTGTGGCAGTAGTCAAGGCACGCTTGAGGACGTCTTCACAGAAAACTAAGGCGTCTAGAATTCATGCTGAAAGAAGACTGGGGGCAAGAAAGGCTTTCTAGCAGGGCAATGAAGACACAGGAGAGTAGATAAGATTGAGACACTTCAAGGAAGCTCAGAAGTGCAAGGAGAAACTGGTTGGGATGGGTGAGGCCTCCACTAGTTATCCAGGAAAGAGAAAAGGGCTAAATGACAGTGCAATGAGAAGAAAAGTCCAATTATCTGGCACACTCTAAAATGGAGCGCAGTGCCATGGAAAATCAATGGAAGGTAGAGAATAAAGTGGAACTTACAGAAAAATAACGTGAAAATAATGTGGTTGAATTAAGTGGATTTGGGGGGGGGCAGTTATTTTGATCTGGCTTAAGCTATAAATGCAATTTGGAATACCACTGGGGATATCTGAATGTGCACTGGATTTTAGATATTAATGGTTCATTGTTCAATTTTAGGTTTGTGATAATGGTCTTGTACTAATGTAGGAGAAATTTCTTGCTAGATTTATGCTGAGAAGTGTCATGATATCTGACTCTTTCGTTATCAAAATATATGTACTTGTGTATGTGTATGGATATATATGGAAACCTAGGAAGTCCTGAAGTGTTCCAGTGGAGAATACTATTGACTGCTAGTCAAAAGTCTGATGATCCCCTTCTGAAAAATCAGTCATAAAAACCCTATGGAACACACTTCCACTCAGCTATATATACATTCAACACAAGTTGGAGACAACACAAAAGTAACTGGGCACATGCATAGGTAAATCTATATCTTGCCTATTTCTGTTTATAATTGTATCTACACCCATCCCAATCCCTATCCCAATTCATATCTCTAGTCCTACAACTAAATCCGGGTATAAACCCAAACCAAACCCACTCCCAATGAGTTAATTCTCCTCACAGTTTCTGAGCCTGTAAATCATTACAGGAGTGGTTTGCCTCATCTTTCTCCCACGGAGTGGCTGGTGGGTGTGAACTGCTGATCTTTCGGTTAGCAGCCCAACCTCTAACCCTCCAAACCACAAGGATTCGCAGATACCAATATGGATGCAGGAAAAACAAATGTGACATAATGCTACAAGCTGCTGCTCACTGGTGGATATACAGGTAAGCACTGCGCTATTATTTCCATTTTTGGGGGTATGTTTGAAGATTTAAATTATACTAATTGGGCCAGAAACAAGGGGGAGAAACAGGTCAGGCTTTTGGAGCCTAAAGCCAAAGTAATAGGAGTGGAAAAGAAGGAACAGCTGTGCAGGATAATTGGTAGCACTGGGTGATTTGCTGACCTACAGTATCAGCTGAGTCTCTTAAGCCTGAGTCTCAACATTAGGGCCGCGTTGATTGCATGTGGACACGTATTGAATAGAGACAGACAATTCTGCAAGGAGTAGGTATGGAGAAAAGAAGGAAATGGTTTTGTTTCAGAAGGCTTTAGTTTAACTTACATAACTATAAAGGTTCAGTTGAACAAATGAGTCAGACCACTGAGGAAATTCCGGCTAGAGAAGCCATTTAATCCAGGCAGTCACAGAAAACGATGGCCAAGACTTGTTGACATCACGACTTTGAGTGAACATTTGTCCAAAGGGACAACCAAGAAACACCTTGAGAAATGTCCATATTGAGGTGTTGGGAAGAAAAATTGACGTCCACAAAGCAGACAGAGCAGGCCAAGATAGCCAGAAAAGGATTTAGTGCTGTGGGAGGAAGTTCAGAGAGCTCACGGCACACGGTTGGCAGACCAGTTTGTTGTTGTTTTTGTAAAAAAATGAATGAAATCAACTACAATGGAGTCAATGGGCATCAAAATAAAAAACAAAACAAAACAAAAAAACAAACTAAATAGGTAGCAGTCAAGGAACATGAGGAGTGACAAAAAGCCGTTTGGGATTGGTAGTTAAGAGATTGTATTTAATTGAAAATAAGGTTTTGAGAGGATGTTGCGAGATCCGTTGGGAAAGCACAAAATAGCATGAAGAAAAGAAGGAGCCTAGTGGAGCTCCTACGTGCAACTTGGATATACAGGGAATCTGGATTTGAGCCATGGTTTTTAATCCACGAAAGAGTTCTCCCTAAGCCTCAGTTTCCATTACCTTAATATAAATGGGTTAAACTGAAAATGCCTAATATTTCTCCTTACTCTCACATTCTATAGCTCCCCTATTAATGATTAATAGCTTTACCCATACAACCTTTTGAGGTAAAAAACTTTAACTTGGCTGCATAGCAAAACTGTTTATTTTTTCAAATTTCAGGGATTGATTTTGAGAACTGAGGAAGTCATTTCTCATAATAGGTTACCTCTGTATTCGTAGCCATTTCTCTTAGGAGTTTGGGGGAAGACGCATTCAAACTAGCTTTTTCCGACTCCATTATAAACTTTTGTACATCCTATTAGGTCCAAATATGCAGAAAAGAATTGTGGAGACAGTTCCATTCTGCTTAAATGACAAACTTCAAATGATAAATGTCTTTGCTGGGCAATTAACCACTGCCAGCGCTCTCAGTGACTAAAAGAAATGCTATGGAACACAGTCTCAAGTAGGCTATAAAATATACAAATTACAGACCATCGGAAGAGGCCAGTGTTCCATTAGAAATCTACCTGCTCCCTGTAACTACGATTCCCTATTTCTCAGAACATTTACCAGCAGTCTGAGCAGAACCTGGCTCATCACCAGTTTTCTTAACAAAGCTTTCAGATCTTTGTTATCACAAAACGAGATTAAAAAAGTCTGCGATCCTCCATATGATTCAGGCATCATCTGTTATCTTAGATCAATGTCAAGCTAAAGATTTTTGGAAGGGATGTTGGCAAAGTGTAGATTAACCCACAGCATTCCATTAGATAAGTGACATAATGAAGAGTTTTAAACAATGACTCAGAGCCCTGGGCTCTAATCTCAAGATGACTGATTTTCCCTATGACTTTCAATTGGTTACATAATTTTCTCTCTCTCTTTTTTTTTTTTTGGCTTTCAATCAGTGATCTTATCTGTAATATATGGGCACCATTTTTCTGTTTGTTGATTTAATATACAGAAGGGAAGATGTTGGCATGTCTTTTGTAAGGGGGAGTCATTCTTCTTTGCATTTCAGCCCAGGGACTTCTTTCTTTTTAAGCATCCCAAATTTCCTTGGGAAACAAAAGGATAAGGTTTTGACCTTTGTTTTGTTTTGACCTTCCATTGGGAAGACAGAGAACTTTTGGCGAGGGAGGTGCTGGCACCCGTGTCATGTTGCCTATGGCATAGGATGGTTGGGCATGCCCAGTGGGCCTGAGTCTCTACTGGGACCTATGACTTGGTGGATTTCATTGTTCTGCCATTTCAAAAGAATACAGTCATTGTGACACAACATCCTTTTCTTCTGGACCATCTTCTGTGACTTCTAATACTGTACCTACTCCAGATGCACTTGCCATTCAGGGTAGACCCTATGGCTTCTTCACTGCCCTGGGGGAATCTCTGAGTTCCCATCTTTGCAATGCTTTGTAGCACACTTCGCTACAATTTTCTGTTAATAGTTGACTCAAGTTTGAGGATTCCAGTTAGACAAAACCCAAGTTCTTTTTTTAATCTATTTTGGGGAGTTCGAAGCATGTGGCTTCATGAGCTAATTTATGCCAACATCGTCCACGACTCCTGTTGACATTCTCTAACTTGAGTTTAGGTTTTACTAAGGGCACACAAATAGTCCCCTTCTTTTAATGTGGTATGTCTCATCTCCTTGCCATTATTTGTACTTCCTTTATGTGGGGGATACTGTTCTTTCACTCCTTGATACTCGAATCTTACCTTTGATGTCTCTATTCAGACTTGTTGTCTTCT
Source organism: Echinops telfairi (assembly GCF_000313985.2). NCBI lineage: Eukaryota > Metazoa > Chordata > Mammalia > Afrosoricida > Tenrecidae > Echinops > Echinops telfairi. The sequence goes on from NW_022103920.1 coordinate 65,406,439, forward strand.
TTTACTCCAGATCATCTTTCTTTCCCAATTAGGGAAGGGTCCTGGTGCATGTTCTCTAATTGCCTGGTAACTGCCTCTGACTGTGCAGCTGACTCCCCTGTTGATGGTTCTGTTTCTGTACCTGGCGTCTCCATTAGACAATGATCTCTTTGAATACAAGAATGGGATTCCTAATACTTAGCCTAGTGCTTAGCATATAATAAATAATTAATGCAGGTTAATGGAATTGGCCTACATAGAAGGTGAAATGAAACTTCAGATTTATGCAAACGTCCTTGTGTATTTTGGTGTCCAACAACAGTTATTTGGATAACCAAGGACTTGTGTGGAACCTTGGGGAGAGTACCACTGGAATTTTCATTAGATAAAGGAGATAGGAAAATAATCCATCTTTTATTCTAGAAATAAGAGAAATACATAGATAAAAAAGTCTATATAGGATGGGAAAATAGACTAGGGGAAATTGGTAATACAATAATATTTTTAATGATGTAGCAGATCCTCTTCAGAGATTAATCTCATATAAAACAAGGAAGAAACTTCCAGGACTTCAGTATTCCAAATTTCCATGGAAGCCCCATAACTCTTGGCTCTTTGAGTAGAAGGATTGTAGGGGAGAATGGTTTGACACTAGTAGGCAGATTGCCAAGGGGCTGGGAGAGGTTACTGAAGCATTTTATTACTGACACTGAAGAAATGATTATAGATCTCGAAGCAGGAGAACCTACCATACCGTGGCAATGAGATTCATTGGTTTCCAGAGGGTTGCATTTTTACTTTTAAAAGAAGATTTTAAAAAATGATAGTCAAATGCACTTCAATGGATTGAAAAGAATAACCATTTTTAAAGTGGAAGGGTAGAAGCTGCTAGAGAGTGTATTCAAATCTATGCTTCTTAGCAACCAGACCAGATTTTACCCCATAAAAGAAAGAGCTACAATAAAAAAAAAATTTTTAAAGCTTCTTTGGTTCTCTAGAGAATATAAAGGCATATTAGAGTAAAAGAACCACTGTGAGATCTTTGGATAAAAGGCACTGCATGGGTATAAAGAATTACTGTAAAGAGAGAAGGATTGGAAAGAAGAGATGTCTAGACTGGGCTGGTTACCTTGGATATATATAAGAATAATTGCTAAGTCAAAATGAGGCAAGATCAGGACATCTGGAATCAATAGTGTTAGGAAATGATTATTTATTTCATCATAGTGGAAACCATGTTTTTTTTCGTGAATGAAAGGGAGTAGGTGGCTGGCTTAGTCGCCTCGTGCGATTTCCTGAGAAGGTTTTCAAAGCGAAGGGAGATGAAGGTGTGTAAATAAAAATATTGCTAATGTGTTACGAAGGTAGATGGTCTCTCTCTTCAGACCGGGTTTCCTGGAAACTTTGCACAGCATCTGGTCTGTAATAGTTGAACCAGGCAGAGTCCCCCGGGGTGTTCTCTCCCTCCTCGACAATTTCCTGCTAGTAGAGGTAGAGAAACAACAACATAACCCAAACAAACATTTGAAAAGAGGAAAGTGGCAAAAAATTTTTTTCTGATAATGGGATTTAAAAAAGTATTACTTAAATGATAGCTGTTATTTTCTCTGAAGTAAAACAAGGCTTGTTTCTCTCTGTCAGAGAAAACTGTGGGGCATATGCCAAAGACAATGCTGAGCACATTTTCAGAAACATCTTGAGTGTGCTCTTGAGAGGGGTGGAAAAGGCTGATAGAGATGAAAAGAAAATATATGTAGACGAAGGTTTTCTGGGTAAACACAGAACTTGAGTCTGTCAGTAGGCTGTGCAAACGGAGCAGACAGATTTGATGCCGTGCACTGGCACAGACTGCGATGCAGTTGTTAGTGGCTAAGGCTATTGCATGACGGCTGCCTTTTCCCTCGAAGCCAGGCCCCATGTGGGGTAGGGTGACGAAAGCCTCATCGATCTCCGTATCATTAGGTTAATGAGATTGGTCAAGGCCGCATGCATTCTCATTCTTGGCAAAATGGAAGATAAATCTAGTAAACCATTCTAATGGCTTGGTGCTGATTTTGGAAAGAAGGAAAATATTTAAGGAATGAATAAAAGCAAATCCTGATCATCGTTATAAAAATGTATCACTACACTCACTTTCATCTCAGAAATGCTATTGCATAAGTAAAAGGATTTATAAAATATTATTCAAGCCATTGCAGAATTTTATCTTCTCAGGAGTAATTTTAATCAGATAATAATGAAAATTCAATATGGAAACTAAATAGTATGCAATGTTTGCTATTTATGCATTCTTTTTTTATTTGCTTTTTAAGAATTATTTGAGATTTGGGTGAAAGTTTACAGAATAAATTGGTTTCTGACTCAACAATTTCTCCATATTTTGTTTTGTCACATTGATTGCAATACCCGCAGAGCACAATGTAAGAGTACTCTTCTCATTTCCCTCGCTGGTACTATTTCCTTCTCCCTTCTCCCTGACCCTTCTGAGCTTCATCGCCAGGCAAATGCTACCCTTTTCGTCTCATGTGGTTGATTATGTTCAGGAGCACCACTTCTGTAGTGCTGTCTTCACTGCATGACCCACCACTAATGCATCAATTCCCATTCCATGGGACCCGAGACGGCAGAGGAGAACTGCCGTCTAGGGTTTCTGAGTCTCTTAATCTTTGTGGGAACAAAACCTTGTGGGTTTGGACTGCTAACCTTGCAGTTAGTAGTCCAATGCATAACCCTCTCCCTAGGGCTTGTTGCTCATATGGCACTTCTGCCCACGACCTGGCTGAAAACAGAGTCAAGGGGAGAATTTAGTTCCAGACCTTCAGCTCTAAAGGCCATAGTCTTGGGGATTGACCAGTGTCTGTCTGTTTGTTTGTTTGTTTGTTTTTTTAAATGACTTTCAGTTTTATTCCATGTTTTTTTCTTCCCACTTTATCCAGGACCATGTAATGTGTTCCCTTTTAAGCAGTCTGTGTAGTGGCTTCTCTTTGGGCTGTGATCCGCAAGGTTGGCAGTTCCAAACCACCAGCAGCTCCGGCTTTCTACTCTTGTAAACAGTCGCCCTCTCGCAAACCCACAGGGGTGTCACTATGAGTAGAACTGACTCAATGGTAGTGAACAGTGGTAACTAGACACCCTCTGGTTCTTCTGGTTTCAGGGACTGTTGTTTACACCAACCATTAGTCTTTGCTCTGGACTAGGTGGACAAATAGTCACACGTTCAAGGGATACTCCCGAGATTTTAAGAGCCCAGTCACTACCAACCCAAGTGGGATGTAGAACTTTGTGTTTGTGGACTATGCTATGCCCGTTGACTTCAGGACCTTCCCAGACTATGGTCCTGAGATTCCAGGTCTTTGCTGATGGATACGGTCTTTTTATAACACTGCCCCCTGTATGTCCTTTGATGGCTATATTAGCAGTAATTTAAAATACCTGTGTAGAAATATCCTCTACTAACCCTCCTCACAGGCTTGGTCACGTTCTCCTTCCCACTGTTGTTCAGGGTAAGTATCTGTGTTCACTCACAGATTATTGCTAGTACTGTTAGTACCGGTGTATGTATGTAAGAGCATGTACTTTTGACCGTACCTTGATCATTTTGTGCTGCTATTCCCCCTTATGAAGGAGCACTGGTGGTTGTAGTAGTTAAATGTTGGGCTGAGATTCTCATGGTCTGTGGTTTGAAACCACCGTCCACGCTGGAGGAAAGACAGGACATCCTACATATGCAAATAGTTACGGCTCAGAAACCCACAGGGGGTCTCTATGAGTCGGAATTGACTCTTGGCATGGAGTTTGTTTGTTTGACCCCTTACTGTGTAATCCATCCCTTCATCCAAGATAATATGTGTCTAGCCTCTGTTAGGAATTGACTCTCCCTTCCCCTCTCACCGCTGCTAACCTTCCAGGAATGAGTCTTTCTCTGTGCATTCCTGTGCTTGGATTTTTGTAGTAGTGGTTTCATACAATATTTGTCTTTTTGTGATTAATTTCACTTAGCCAAAATGTCCTCTAGGTTTGTTCATAGTAAACGGTGTTTCACAAATACATCAGTATTCTTCAGTTTGATTTCGTATTCTATTGTGTGTATGTATGTACCATAGCTTGGTTATCAGTTCATATATTGGTTGATGAACACTTGATTGTTTTTTTGATCTTTTTTCTATTGTGATCATGCTGCCGTGAACCTGGATGTACATGTATCTGTTTGCATGGCTTATTTCTTTTAGGGCACATACATATCCGTATGTGTTATATCCGGTAGTGAGATTGCTGGTGGTTTTGATTTCAGACTTTTTAATGAAGCACCTTACTGTTCTCCACAAAGATCTCACCATTTTATAGACCCATCAACAGTGTAGGAGGACTCCTGTCTCTCCACAACTCAGCAACATTTGTTGTTTTCTCTTTCTTGAACATTGCCTGAATACTACACATTCCTTTTATAGGCCCAAAGTTTGTGGTTCTTAAATTAGTATAACTTTAAATTATAGTGCATACACATTTAAAATAGGATAGATTATTTCTAGAGAGTTTGTTTGTTGGACCGAAACTAACTTTGGAAATCATACCCAATTGACAATTGCTAAGGAAGTGGAGTTGGTAGAAGCCATAATGAATACGTACTGATATGAAGTATTTAGTGTGTAGTTGGAGGAGATGCCTATTTATTTAAATTCCTTAGCTAGGTTTTAGTAAGGAGTAAAACTAATGAAAACTCATCTTAACTTGGGTGTGTTAAAATACTAATATAAGCTGTTATGTGGATTCGTCATTGAAATTACTGAGATTGCTCTTTATACTGGTAGGTAATAACTACATTGTATTGCCTATAAAATAGAGTCCACTGGGTGAAAAATGTTCAGATTGCTGTCCAAAGCCTGAAGTTATGATACAGTGCAAGCCACACTCAGTAATAAATGGAAGTACTATCTGCAGTATATTATAAATGAGTCAATTTAAAGCCTTGTGTGTGACTCTCTAAACATAGTGTAGCTACACAGACAAAGTGAAGTGGAGAGTTTAGAAATTATCTGTTGCATTTATCAGTGTAGGCAGTGATGGTAGATAATTTAGGCCCTACAGCTCTTCTACTCTTTGAGAATTAGATATTTTTGGCTTGAGTATCCTATCTGATGCCTTTATTTATATATCCTTTTGCCTGATTTGTATGTACTGTACTAAGGAAGCTAAGATGGGAAGGCTGGTAAATATTGTCTTTCCCCACATTTCACTCCTAGGTCTTAGCAAATAGTATATATATACTTTGTAAATATTATATATATATATATATATATATATATATACACTAACTTGCCAATTCATGTGGTAAGAACTACTGATGATATTTTTGCAACATCATACCGATACTGATATAATAGTATCATGCTGGAATATTATTATCATACAATCAGAGAATAACATTTTAGAGCTAATGAAGAGATTTTATATCAAATGCTATTTTCACTAAGAAATGCTCTGAAATTTAGCCAAATTCACCAATTGTACAGTGTCTTAACTATTCACTATACTCAAATTATTTTATGCTGTGTGCTGTGCTTAGTGTGGGGCATTGTCCTGGTCGAGTACATCTCAGTAGGCATGCCACGGTTCGAGGAAAGGGAAAACAGCTCACCATAAACAAAATTTTTGAGGAAATATCTCAAACAGAAAGAGACCCTCACGGGGGCAATGGGCTAAGCATTGGGATTCTGACCCAAAGCAGAAAGATGTAGCAGTCTGATCTGTAGAGATTTACAGCTTTAGAAACCATGTCGGACAGCTCCACTCTGTCCAGTGGAGTCACCAGGACTCAGAATCAACTACGGCAGTGGTTGGAATGCAAACAAAACTATGGACAACTTGGCATGGCATTTATAAAAATAACTTATAACCTTATAAATAATAATATTAATCAAAGTTCTCAGTAAAGTCTCAGCTTATAAGGAAAATAAATATGCTCAATCTAATTTACAAGCTTTAACTAATTGTCTATTAATCTTGATTTTTCCCCCAAGTCTCTCTTTCCCTATAATATGAATGAACCAAGCAGTGTCAAATGCTTGAAAATTATATGTACTTTAACTTCATTTTTATTATTTGAAAGTGCTAGATTTTTCTATGCGTAGTCACTAAAATAATTTATGTTGTAACTTATTTTTTATTAATTACTTTGATTTGTTGCGTTATTACTCATAGTCCATTAGCTTGTCACTCAAAGACATTTTAGCATTTTTTCATCACCATAGTGCTTATAGTTAACATTCAGCAGGCCGTGGATTATTGGAGATTCTAAATTTCACTTATCTTAATTAAACTGTATTCTTTCCCTTTCCCTTATTAGAATAAAGCTACACTTTGTAACTGGTTTTAAAATCAAAGCAAAACTAACTGCCTTAGAGTAATTTTAGTGTACAGTGATTCTGTAGGACAGGGTAGAATTACCTCACATGGTTTACGGGGCTGTAAATCTTCTAACGTTTACGTCTGACACTGCCACATCTTTCTCCTGTGGAGTGGCTGGTGGATTTGAATTGCTGACCTTTTGCTTAACATCTGAGTACTTTAACCATAGGTTCACCAGGAGTTCTGCAATTGATGTTAGAATGTGAGCTGAGACCCATAAGTTTAATCTAATTTATTTATACTTTATTTCAAACATATTTTGGACCAAGATGGATTTTTCAGTTTGCATACTGCACATGCCTGTGTTCTCCTGGTCTACCAGAGGACACTCTTACTCCTTTCTTGCTTATAAGACCTTCTTTACTGAACTATAAGAAGTCTACAATATGCACAAAACCTAGAACTTTGTGAAATTCTGAGTCCTTATCTGCCATTCTGGGATCTGCCATCAGTTGACTGAGATGGAAATAGTCTTGTACTTCCTTTTCTCTCCAGAGACTGGTGAGTGGGGAGTGGAGTTTTACATGGAATTGAATATTTTTGTCTTCTAATTAACCACTTTCATTAAAATATACCAAATAAGGAAAATATGTTTATGGCTATTCAAAAGAATTTTAGTTTGAAGTAAGACAAAATATAAAACATCTCACCTCTTATCTAATAAGCTTTTTTCATTTATTCTGTTAAATTTTCTATTGTCTTCTGTATGGGTGGACTTAGAGTCCACTGTTTGCTTCTTCACATACAAGTCTGTGTAACTCAGTATCTTGGCTCTTGTTCACACATAGCCTCATTTCTAAAGTCCTCATAGCCCTGTTTGTAAGAGATGAAAGAAAATTTACTTTAGGGTCCTGACTGTTCAGTAGAGTAACTAACCCCACTAGGAAACTAGATTAGGCACGGGGCTGCTAACTGTAAGTGAAGCCATTGGAAACCACCGG
>NW_022103920.1:65414911-65430618 GCF_000313985.2 Echinops telfairi
AAGATGGGACTCTACTCCTGTGAAGATGGGACTCTACTCCTGTGAAGATGAGACTCTACTCCTGTGAAGATGAGACTCTACTCCTGTGAAGATGAGACTCTACTGTAAAGATGAGACTCTACTCCTGTGAAGATGAGACTCTACTCCTGTAAAGAGTTATGGTCTCAGAAACCCACAGGGGCAGTTTCACCCTGTGCTGTAAGGTCACGATGGCAGTGAGTAAGTATGTGAAAGTCTATTTACAGGAATATTTCTGACCAAAATGATCCATGATGCATCTGTGCACTTCAACCTCTACTAAATTTCAAAGGCAGTACTGTGATCATAGAAAAAATAACACGAGGCCACATGAAACCAAAAAATCCACATGAAATCAAGTCATAATCATAAAGTGAATCTAACTATATCATTAAAAATAAGAATAACAGAGATATGAAAATAGTTATAATTTATCAAGGAGTCATGAGGGTGGGAAGGTTGGGATGGAGGGGAAAAAAGAGGAGCTGATACAAGGGCTCAAATAGAAAGTAATGTTTAGAAAATTATGATGGCAACATATGTGCAAATATGCTTGATACAACAGATGTATGGATTGTTACAGAGCTGTAAGAGCCCTCAATAAAATTATCTTTAAACAAACAAATATAAAATTAAGAATAACAGTAAGTGAAAGTCTAAATATTCTGGATATTCTAGATAATGATCTGACAGCAAAGATTCTTTCTCTAATATTATGGGCCTCTGTAAACACATGCATATTACCTGCTTGTGTTGTGTGATATTAGAATATCAGTAGAGTCATGAATTTCAGTCTCTGTAATCCCTAGTAATATACTAATAATCCCTAGTAAATTAATTTATGAATATCTAATTTGGGGAATACTTAGAAAGCCACTTAATAGGATATTAGGTCATCTCCAATCATTAGTCAAAATAAATTGTCAGCCAATTGTCCATAAGAACTGAAGATTTCTAACTGCAAAGTTGGAGGTTCAAACCCACCAGCTTACCCATGGGATAAAGAAAAGGCTATGGAGAGGGGGCACGATAAAAATATTTTAAAAATTTAAAAAGAATTGGTGATCTGCTTCATCTAAAGGTTTACAGCCTCTGAACTCCTCTCCGGGGACTGTGTGCATCCGAATGCACTCATTGACAGTGGTTTCTGAGTCAGAGTCCAATGGATGGCAGTACTTTTCTTCAATATGGCTCACTAAGCTGACCTTTCTGTGAACACACTCGACAGTCACTCTTCCAGTCATCCTTTATCAGATGAGAAAACTGAGTCCATAGAAGGAAGAGACTTGTAATCAAATGCCTCCCCTGCCCTCCTAAAATATTTCCTAAGATTCTTGACTCCTGGGCCCAGTTAATTTATTTACTATAAAGCCCTTGGCAGAGAGACCCCATCAGTAGGAAACTCTCCCTATCATGGGCAGCGTCTCTTCAGCTATTGGATATTTCTGATCATTTGAAAGTTGACTGTAAAGTTGGGCTGAGATCTATCTCATGATAACTTCGATTTTTTCATTTCCTGGATAATCATAGAGTTTGTTTTGCTTTGTTATCACACGTGTCTGCGTGTTGCATGCCCATGATATGGCCACAGCTGCATTAATTTACAAAGTAATAGGAATGAGAATCTTTGGAGTGGAATCTTTCTTCTGTGGTTATCTGCATTATAGAGATTGGCCAGAAGATTTCTTTCCAAAGAGAGCAGTTTCACTTCACTATGTGATTTGCTTTAAGATGGAAATAGCCCAGAAAGCGATAGGGATTACATCTGTCCGCTTACCTAATAGGAAAGCAGACAGATACAAAGAATCCATTACTGGTCCCAATCTCTGAAAATTTCTGAACGAACTTCCAACTCCATCAGAAGTTTTCTAGTACTCACATCCCTAAAAGATTTCTGTGTAACTTTCCATCACGTGTATAAATGACTCTTAAGTTTCCCAAACATCAACACATTACTATAAGCATAAACTGAGAGTGAAGCTATGAATTTTGGGATATGTTAAAGTAGAAATCTGTGATTGCTTTTGTTAAGAGCAGCCTAGAGTTTTATCCCACTGAAGCAGTCAACCAACTTGTAGGCGGTTGTTCAAGAGCTGAGCACATCTTACAAATAAAAGAAATGCTTTGTCACAAGGCTGAGGTAAACTTGGTGCCCAAGTGTTATATGTACTTCTTCAAAGGTTATAGGATTGACAGCCATTAGCAAGGAGTTTAGCCTGAAGGCACAATTCTTTAAGAACTAATACACAATAGTCTTTGCTGCCTTTTGCCCTAAAAAATCTCACATCACATTTTATTTAGTCAGACAGCTATTGAGCTCAAAAGAACTTTAGAGTTTCTTTTAAGTCTCTTTTTGTACCTTTCTCTTTTGATGTTATAAATACCTTTAATCTCTTGGGCACTATTTGAATTATTCTATTAAACTGTACAAAATCTTAGTACTTGGTTTCTGGGGTTTTCATGATCAATACCGCAATGAAAAATGAGGGACCTTTAAAAAGTTTGTGGAAAAATTACATTGTCTTTTGATTCCATTTTTTCCATGAACTTCTTGAAATCCTTCATAAAAGGGCAACATCATGGTCATGGAAAAAAATAAAGATAAATCAAGATAGGCAATTTTCATAAAGAACTGCCTACCTGAATTTTGTAGAGTAACGGTGAAAAACTGGGTCTAATTGTGTTCATAGTTTAGAAATAAAGAGAGAAAAATATTAATAAAGATAACATTTTATGGATGTCATATTTGATTCTACTGCTTTGTTTTTGAATCGCTTAAGTCTTTCATCAATGGATAGAATGATTTTTATTTAAAAAATAATTTTTAAAAGTTTGGTTCCAGAGAATTCAAAATATATACACTGACCAAGTCTCAAAAAATGTATTCACTTTACCTTCTCTATATAGACTAGGAATGGTGTTCTATGAGACAGCATTACAGAAAATGTAATGCTTAAAAGCAATGCTTCTTACAACGACCCCCGATGAAGGTCACTCTCTCTATCCAAGCGTAGGCTTTTCTTCTCTTTCTTCCTTTTGTTTTTTATTGAAGTTGGACTGCAGCCTCCACAGACTTTCTTTTTTCCTTTAAAGATATCATTTTCTGCCTAATTGTGCCCAGCTTCATTTCCACCCTGGAAAGGATTGTGTTTGAGCTTACAGACTCAGGAGACTCTTTCACTCAATAGCTGAGCTCTGGCAACAGCCCTCTGGGATATCTGAGTAAATGTAAGGGAGAAGCTCCCTGTGTTTGTCCGTGTTCCCTTTAAACAAAAGTTTAACTCAGGACACTATGGGAATCTTTAAAAAAATTTGTCTGTAGGACTGTCTTCCAGACAAGATCAGAAAAATACTATTTGGGCCTGCACAAATGTTCATCGGTCAGCAGAATTTCCCATAGCACCTGCCTCTGAGGTTTCCAAGCCACCGTCTCACCATATTAATTGGTAAAGGAATTCCAAGCATATGCCTTCCTCAGATAATTCCATTCCTTTAAAAATTTTCCATGAAAATCTAACAGTGGACTGAAAAGAAAAAGGTATAGCCAAGTGATTTGGGTTCTATTTGAACGTCAGTTCCTGTCAATTAAGCCATCATGATTTCAAGTGTAGGTTAAGATTGGGCTAGACCCCATCTGTACTCACTTGGAAAATGAATGTGTCAGTGAGTTTTGACATCTTCCCTGGGCATGGGATAGCAAGTGATGGCCTATGTTCTACACATGTTCTATTTCTAGCTTAACTATTCAATGCCATATTTGTCTAGGTTTCCAGTTACAGCTTGGTTTTCTGAATTGCATCGATCATTTTTCGGTTTGGACTGAAGGCTCACTTCACTTAGAATCCAAGACCAGTAAGTGAAATGTTAGCATGTGAGAAATAACTGAAGGTCCCTTTGCTAACATGGGTCATACGTTCCCAAACTAGAGTCATTACTTTCATTTTTTATTAACATAATTCCACTCAGTGCTGCGATTGTAACTGAACTTCCCTGGCTTCCACTCCACAACTTTGGGGCCTTCCACATGACAGGACCATCCTAATCCGGATACTTCTGTGGTCTGCCCTTGCCTTCTGGAAAGTGAGCTCGGGCACTAACCATAGTGATTATGTCTGCATTCCTGGGGTCAGATTTACCTACAAAACAAGGACTTTGCAAGACATTTGGTTATGCCTGTAGATCTGGGGTGTCACAAATGATTAAGCAGTCCCCGCTAAGTGAAAGGTTCTCAGTTCAAAACCACACAGAAATGCCTTGGAAGAAGGAAGGGCTGTCTCCTTCCCAGAGGTCACACCATGAAACCTACTGTGAACCACATGGAGTCACATGATGGCAGCAGTTTCTGGCTTGTCTGTTCCGTTGGTGCAGCATGTTCTCTTGAAACCATTCGTTCATCTCTCTCTGCGTTACCTACGACTGACACTGACGTTTCCCTTCTTCTCTGGCCTACTGGAGCTAGATGGTCCTTGGGCAGCTGGCTGTTATGACAGGCTCATGGATAGGCTCTCACAGACATTTTTTCCCCTGTAGATATGGTGTCTGTTGTCTTTTCATGTGAATCCCTGTGGTGTTTATTAAATTATAGAACCAACTCACAGTGCTACATATGTTTTAAGCTCCATTGAATGTGTTGCTCACATAGAGAGTGGCTTTTCTATTGGATGCGTAGTTTCAGATAGAAAATAAATAAGTTATCCAACTGGGTAAATATATTGTTAGGAAGGACTCCAGTGACAGGATTTAAGACAAATCCAGAGAATCTATTTTAACTGTGGTCTTGGGTTTAAAAATGCATTGAACAAACACAGCTTATACATACAATCGAAATCCCAGTTCAGATGATCAAGTTAATTAGAACAAACTCCCCACAAAAATGAAAAGTCTGCTGCAGAAAATTGGAAAATTGTATATAAAAATGAATGAGGTGCAGGTGATCTTTATTTCAGAGAGAAAAAAACTAAAACCCAAACCCAAACCCAAACAAAACAGAACAACAGTCAAACACCCCAAACCCCAACTTGGAGCGCTGGAGACGGAGAATGTGGAGAAGAGCGTGCTGATCTAACAGAGCAGATGGTACAAGCAAGCTCAAATGAGGAAAACAAAGCGGACAATCCGGGAAGAGAGCCAGCATCTACAATGGACTAATAAAAGCGAACAAACACCTCGGCAACCATGCCTGACAGTTAGAAACCCGATTTGGCACTGCCCAGCACACTGTCTTGGGCATATCAGGAAAAGCAGAGGGACCACCAGTCTGTTGATGTTCCTTTTCACTGTGGACCAGAAACCACTGGAGAGAATTAGAGTCCTCCTGGTGCCAGAAATGCACCTCAGGTCTGCATTTTAGCCAATCCTGGTGCTATTCTAATTTAAATAAGAATTGTCACTGAATCTAGGGATTGTGTAAATTATTATATTAGGAAATTGTAAATTGCAATGGAAGGAGAAAAGGGCGAATGGATCAATGCTTTATTTAGGGATTGGTTGTGCTGTCATGTTTATTCATGTAGTTATTTTTGCTAGATAATAAATAGTTGAGGGATTCCTCAGAGAAGGTATATTACAAAAATATTTTATTGTCTAAATAATGGCGGGCAAATTAATTTATTGAATGATTATCACATGTAGTGCTTTAATAGTATGATTTTAACAATGATTCATATGGTTAATTTTATAACAAAATTTCATAGTATCATAAATCTTCATGGGATAATTTGCTCATATTTTATGATTATACCATAGTGGTTGAAATCTTTGAAGATGGACAGTTCTAGCTTTTACCTTGCTCCAAACTGAGTATATGTATACATAGATATGCATTTAATATCACAATATAACTAATACTTCAGATATATTGAAACAAGTTATATATAAAATTATATACATATATACATTATATATAAAATTATGTTATATGAATAAAGTTTTTTATATCATTTGCTTAGCATAATTTCCAGTATATATATAAAATGTTTAGTATTATTTCCTGTATAAAGAAAGCAGTCAATAATTGTAGTTATTAACATTTTCTTTTGTTAGTATTACCTGTATGTAAAATTAGTGCTTTAAAATCTTTCATAGATATCAAAAATAAGATTTCCAGTGGTGTAGTGGTGACTTGTTGGGCTGTGAGCTGCATGGTCGGTGGTTTGAAGCCATCAGCCTCTCCTTGGGAGAGAGATGGGACCACCTAATCCCATCAACAGTTAACGTCTCAGAGTCACACAAAGCTGTCACTGTGAGTCAGTACCAACAGTTGGCAGTGCGTGAATGAGTCACTTATTAATGATAGAATTGATATTTCCTTTACTTTATAATGTCATATAAAAACTCTTTAAACCATTGTGAATGATACATCTTATAAGGATCGAATCACTAAATATACAAAAAACTTCAACAGCAGGAAGAAAAACAACCAATTAAAAATGAGCAAAAGGCATGAACAGACATTTCCCCAACGAAGACATTCAAGCAGCCAACAAACACATGAAAGGTGCACCAGGGAGATGCTAATCAAAACTGCAGGGAGACACTGAAAAATGGCACTGAGCCCAAACAAAGGTAGAAGAAGAAGGCAGCAAATGCTGGTAAGAGTGTAGGGAGATTCGAATACTGTTTCACTGCTGGTAGGACTGGAAACTGGTTCAACCACTATGGAAAACAGGATGATGCCTCCCTCCCAAACCTGAAGGAAGAAATGTCCTATGATTTAGCAATCCAACCTGTAAGAAGTTACCCTAGATAACTAAAATTACTGACACAGACAGATATATATGCACACCTAGGTCCATGACTCTCTTATTTATTCACAGAAGCAAAAAGTTGTCAACAATCTAACTTCTCATTTACTGATGAATGGATAAATACATTTTGGTATACATAATAAAATACTATTTAGCCACAGAGAATAATACTACAATCTAAAAAAATATACTATCATGTTGATGAATTTGGAAGGCATTATGCTGAGTGAAATAAGTCAATCAGAGAAAAATACTGTAGGATCTTCCTGTTATAAAAATACAAGAATAGGTAGGCATACAAAAAGTAACATTCTTTGAGGTTACTAGAGGTAAGAGGAAAAGGGAGGGGCAATCACGTTCTACATAGCAGACACATTAGTTTTGATGGTGGGTAGGGAATTGCAAATTAGGGTGAAGTCATTACAACTTGGTCACGGTAAAATATGATGGAAAAAAAGACACAAGAATTAGGGACACAAGAATAAATATACAAGAGTATTGGTCTGATAGAGCCCTGGTGGCATAATGGTTATGAATTGGGCTTGCTCACCACCATGTCAGCAGTTCGATCCATGCTATGTGGGGAAAGATGGAGCCTTCCACTTTTCTATGAGCTGCTGTTAGGTCCCATCAAGTCATTTCCGACTCAGAGCAACCTTTTGTATAACAGAACAATATACTGCCTGATACTGTGCCATCCTTGAACTTGCTCTTATGTTTGAACCCATCGATCCAGCCACTGTGTCAATCAATTTTATACTGCTTCCTTTTCCCCCCTTACCTGCTGCTTCTTCCAAGCGTGATGACCTTCTCCAGGTATGGGTGTCTCCTGACAACATGTCAAAACGATATGAGATGAATTCTTGCCATCCTTGTCTTTAAGGAACATTCTGGCTGTACCTTCCAAGACAGATTGGTGTGTTCTTTTGACAGCCCATTATACTTTCAGTATTCTTCACCAGCACCATAATTCAAATGCATCACCTCTTCCTCCATCTTCACTACCTCCAGTCCAACTGTCACGTGCATATGAGATGATTGAAAACACCATGGCCTGGGGCAGGCACATCTCAGTCCTCAAAGTAATATCCTTGCTTTCCAGCACTTACAGGGGTCTTGTGTAGCAGATTTACCCAATGGCACACCTCGTGCGATCTCCTGACTGCTGTTTCCATGAGCATTGATTGTGGATCCATGCATGGTGAAATCCTCTTGACAACATCAACCTTTGCTCTGTCTAGTTGTAAGGATCTGGGTTTTATTTTCATTGAGTTGTAATCCATTCTAAAGGCCCAAGTCCTTGATCTTCATTAACAAATGCTTCAAGTCCTCCTCACTTTCAAATGACATAACCTTTGTTAGATTGATCAAAAGGCATGAGTGATTGCTTTACATAGGTATTGCTAAAGCTTTCTGCAAAAAGATTGTGCCAGTTGACATTGATTCCAGCCCAAACCAAATCAAACTCCCTCCTGAGGAGTTGATTCAGACTCAGAAGGACCCTGTAGGACAAAGTAGGTGTGGCGTTTCTGAAACGATAACTCTCCCATGTAGCTCCTGCTGGTATCTAACTGCTGACCTTGTGCTTAGCAGTCTGGCTCATGCTTCTGATCCCACCCTGGTGTCATCGTGGGCTACATGCTGAGCTATGAACCATAAGGCCAGCAATTGGGAACCACCAGCTGCTACGCAGAAGAAAGATGAGGCTTTTTCATCCCTTAAAGATTTACAGTTTGAGGAACCCTTAGGGACAGTTCTACTGTGCCATACAGGGGAGCTAAGAGACGGAATCCACTCAGTCACAGTGCATTTGCTACCAGTGCTTCAAGAAAATGGCAGTTTCTCCTATATTAAGAAAATCATATCATCGTGAATGAGGGTGTGTGTGGAGTGGGGACCCAAAGCCCATCTGTAGGCAATTGGACACCCCCTTATGGAAGGGTCATGGGAGGAGACGAGCCAGTCTGGGTGCAGTGCAGCATCGATGAAACATACAATTTTCCTCTAGTTCTTAAATGCTTCCTACCCCCGGCGCCCCTCCCCACCACTATCATGGTCCCAATTCTACCTTACAAATCTGGCTAGACCAGAGGATGTACACTGGTACAGATAGGAACTGGAAACACAGGGAATCCAGGACAGATGATCCCTTCAGGACCAGTGGTGAGAGTGGTGATACCAGGAGGGTGGGGTAGAAAGGGGGAACCAATTGCAAGGATCTACATGTGACCTCCTCCCTGGGGCGAAACGGCAGAAAAGTGGGTGAAGGGAGACTTCAGACAGTGTAAAATATGATGAAATAATAATTTATAAATTGTCAAGGGTTCATGAGGAAGGGGGGAGGGCAGAGTGGGGAGGGAGGGGGGAAAATGAGGAGCTGATGCCAAGGGCTTAAGTGGAGAGCAGGTGTTTTGAGAATAATGAGGACAACAAATGTACAAATGTGCTTCACATAATTGATATATGTATGGATTGTGATAAGAGTTGTATGAGCCCCCAATAAAATGATTAAAAAATTTTTGTGTGCCAATTTGGCAGCTAAAATTGTGTCTCATCTTTGTTGTCATTGGCAATTACTTAACTATTTCATTTTTATTTTCCAAATAATGCGTATCCATAGTTTCAGCAAACTAATGAAAAATAGACATGCTTGGGTCTATTCTACTGAGATGCTAAAGTCAGCTTGGTAGTCTTTTGCCAACACTGTTCAGAAAGATTTGTCACTGTTATAAATCGGTCACAGTGAGAGTATTTATTTGACAGAAGTTGACATATGCTAACAGTTGAGGCTTCCCTCACCAAAGACCCACATTGTATACATTTACCACCCTATCCCCGGAACAATAGTACCCCGTCCCAACTCACACTCCTTAGAGGAAATTACTTTGAAAAGTTCTAGCTGTTTCCTCAGCCTTTTATAAAAGTACATATCTAAATATCATGACTGTACTGTCATTTTTAGATGTTATTTATGGTGTTTACTTTCTACTCTGAGTGATGAGAATTCAGCTCCCTTACAACACCCCTTACTCCAGTTCCTTCTTAATTCATTATTAAAGTAAATTATTATGACTAATTATTTTTCACACCATGATAGTATACATTGAAATCATGTGTTGACTTTCATACAAACCTTTATTTATTGAGTTGATACTTCCCTCTTCTCTGCTTTTCTCCTATGAATCTTTAAGTACTTACTCCCTATATGCAAAATAAAACAGATGAAACTCCTTTCAGTAAGGACAAACATGCATTTATTTTTGATTATTTTCATTCCTAGGTCTGTAGTGCAACTCTCTTCTTTGGGCGTTTCTTTGCCATCTTTTGGGGAATTTGTTTTCTTTTTACTAGGGTTCCTTTTCTTGTGGGGGTTATTCCTTTCTTTGGAAGGACTCTCAAAAATGGCTCCCATAAAAAGAATGATAAGAGGTACCCTTTTTTTTTTTTAAAAGAGGTACACATTTTGAGTCTTGGACAAGACAAAAATCTTTATTTTAATGTCATGCTTGGTTGGTAGTTGAACTGGGATTAATATTTAATTTGGAAATTTGGAAGTCATAGTTTTCTAAGAAATTTAAGGATCTTTCTGACCTTCCAGTGTTGCTATTTAAGATCTGATGCTAAAAATTTTATAGGTGGTCTCAGTTGTTTTATTATTCTTATTACACCTATTGTTACCACTTATTTTCGCCACTTGACTAAACTGGTTTTACTCTACAAGTTTTCTGTTGATTTTTTGGTGTATTTTATATAAGCAACAGTATCTACAAATAATGGTATTTTTTTAATCTTCCCATTTTTGTATCTCTTTTTTCCCCTTGTCTTATTTCAGTTATTTTTTGTCTTACCTTACTGGTTAGGCTTCTCAGAGTAATGGAAATAGTAGCTATAAAAGCAGAATCTGTTTCTTTTTATTAAATTTAATAAAATATACCTAATTTTAAGATGGGTGTCTGGAATATCTACCTTTTCCATCTAAAGAAGTTTTCTTCCAATCCTAACTATGGTGGTTAGTTTTCCTGCAAATCCAGTGGCCCCTATCTAGAGGTAGATGTGCAGTCTGACCTGTCACTCAGGCGGTAGCCTGGATATGCCGCCTTGGGATGTGACGTTTTTATAACGGACACAATGAGAACTTCTAGGTCCTTTGCACTTCATTCTCCTGTTCGCTTGGATTCTGTGTCTGCCTCCAGGGATGGCCCCATATGGGTCACTGACCCTGGAGGTATCAGCAGTTTGCCATGTTCCCACCAACCTTGGATCCATACTCTTCTATCCCCACTGGTCTGTCAGCTCTCTGATTTCCACGTTACCTTTTGGCATCGTCAACCTATAATTCCATGAATCTGAAAAAGGCTCTGGCTAGCACTGGGCTATGGCTTAGTAGGATGGGACTGGGAGATCATCGTGATATAAAATTATTCTTGATATGAAGTTCTTTCTTATGCATATGTAAGTGCCACTGATTTTGTTTGTTTCTCTGGATAAGCCAGACTAACACACTAACTTAAAATGCTTTATTATTAGTAATTGATATTTATTTTTTCTTAATTATTTGGGAAGCCCTTTTTTCTGGCCAGCCCTTTGTTACTAATTAGAGTATTTGGCTTGTCCACTTAAATTACAATTGTGTAGATGCATTGAAATGTTGTTAGGGTCCTATTTTATAACACACATTTGAGAGAATATACAAGTTATAGTGCCTATGAACATCTCCCTACCTCATTTTAAGCCTAAATTATTATTTAAGGGGACTAAATTTATACACCGGAGTACTTCATTACATTGTCATTTTTGCATAAGCAGATATTAATGTGCCCCCACAGTAGTGATACTTTTTGACAAAATTTCCTTATGTAATCAAGAATTTTACATTTGAACACTAGGTTTTACAAAGTATAGGACTTTATGTAGAATATAACTTTCATCTATAGTAATATCAATAGTGTTTCCTTTAGTGCTTTTGGTCTTTTATCACATTTTCTCTGCTAGTAATCATGAACGCTCACAGAAGAATTTCTATTTTGGAAAGTAATTCTTGTGGTTTTTCCTGAGAAGTCAATGCCGTTGTTTCTGGCTCTCTGTATTTTTGTCAGAGGCAAGAGGACCGATACTGGCACAGCACTTACTGTTTGATTGATGGTCTTTAAATTAATTGCACTCATGATTGCTCTGCTCTTTCAATTTGCTGACTCTGAGCTTGGAGTTTCTGTCGAGTCCCTTTGGCAAGAAAGCCTCTCACCTTTGCAGTGGCTCCTCTCAGGGCTACTTTGGGTTGGAGTGTTCTCACTGTGGTTTCTGTCAGTTCAAGCTTCTAGAAATTGCACTTTTCTTTGGTTTTGGCTTCCTTCTTCTGGATGATAGCACTAACTGCTGAAGTATGTACACATATATATGTATATACACATATATGTGTACACCACACACATATATGTATATACCATATATATGTATACACCACATATAGGTATACACCACATATATGTATACACCACATATATATGTATATGCCATATATATGTATATACCATATATATATCCACCCCACATATATATAGTTTGCCCCATCACTTGCCTGTCAGTTTGTCATACTGTGATAGCTTGTGAATTGCTGTGATGTTGGAAGCTCCGTCACTGGTATTTTCACATACTAGTAGGATCATCCAAAGTGAACAGGTTTCAGCAGAACTTCCAGGCTCAGAACAGGTTACAAAGAAGGAATGGGCTGTTAGCTTCAGGGTAATTAGCTACTGGAAACCCATGGGTAGCTGGACCACGAATCAGGAAGACATAAGACTTGCTGCTTTTTGAACTATGGTGCTGGTGAAGAATATTGAAAGTACCTTGGACTGACAAAAGAACAAATGCATCTGTCTTGGAAGAGGTACAGCCAGATGCTCCTTGAAGGCAAAGATGGGGACACTTTGTCTCACGTCCTTTGGACATGTTGTCAGGCAAGACCAGCCCCTGGGGAAGGGCATCATGCTTGATAAGGTAGAGGGTCAGTGAAAAGGAGGAAATCCCTTGGCAAGGCGGATGGACACACGAGCTGCGATCAGGCTCACACATAAGAACAATTGTGAGGTTGGTACAGGACCTCGCAGTGCTTTCTTCTGTTGTACCTATCACTGTGAGTCGAAATCAACTTCACGGCACCTAACCGCAACATGTTTTGCCATCTAATGGTCTTAGAAAGAAGCCCTGGTGGTACAGTGATTAAAGTACTCAGCTATTAACCATAAGGTTGGTGGTTCAAGTTCACCGATGGCTCCATAGACTGTATATGTGGCAGGCTGCCTCTGTAGGAACGTACAGCTCTGGGACACGGAGGACACCTTCTTTCCTGTGTTCTCTAGGTGGCTTTGAGTCAGAATTGGCTCGATTGCAGTGAAATAGCAGTGAGGGAGGAAAATGTATGCTCAACCTGTTGTCTTGAATTGATCTTATTTTAAAAAATACAACATTTTCTCACACATATAAAATATCGACACTTTCTAGATATAAGAAATAATAGAATAATTCCTGTCTAGCTAAATAATTTTAGTATAGTTATTATAGTACGTTTTATGCACATTACTGCCTAGTAGATCCTCAAATGGTGAACTGCGCAAGATGTTTCTTGGTTACAGCTATATTTTACTTCCTCTGGTGTGGTGGTGGCCAGATGTGATTGAATCGGACCTGCATTGATTGACTCATGGTGACCCCATGCATAAAGGAACAAAACTGCTCGATCTTGCACCATCTCTATGATAGGCTGCAGATGGGACCTTTGTTATCTATAGGGTTTTCCTAGAGTTTTGGAAATAGATCATCAGGGAAGATGTTCCTAGTCTTGGTTCAATAGCTCCAATTAAAGCTGTTCAGCATTCTAGCAACAGGCAAGCCTCCACTGATGAGCATCATGCATGAAGTGCATTGGTTGGGAATTCAGCCCAAGACTCGTGAATGATAAAAACATCATGGAACCACCACAGGTGGGCATACATTTGCACCTATAAACAACGGATTTATTGGATTTTCATATTTCTGAATTTGTTGTACATCATATGAGTTATTTTGCAGTTTATCAGCCACTTGAATTAACATTTTGGTATGAGAGTCACCCCCAATAGATGCAGTACTGATTATTTAACATTTTTGCAGTTATAGAATATTCTCCTCAACAAATAGTGGGCATTATCTTGTTAGTAAATATCTGATTAGGAAAATTGAAATGGACTTGGAATCTTTAGTGATAACCAAGCTCATCTCAAACAAGAACAAGAAATGAATAAATGAATGAATAAATAAATATCAGTATTCAAATTTTTTAAATTAAAAAGAACATGACTATAATTTTTATTTTATTTATTTAATTTTCTTCCTAATTCATATGTATATCATAATTCACCTTTCTAGTTTATTTGGGTACAAATGGAAGAAATGGATCATGGGATGCACATATCTTTAATTTTATTTAAAAAATTTTTCTGAACAGTTCTTACCAATTACATTCTCACAAGTTTGTAGAACCTTGCAAGGCTATATACCTAAGGCAACATTCTAAGCATTTAAATTTCTACAAATCTATTTTGTTTTTGCTTTTGTATATTTTGGTTTAGATTGCATTTCATTTTTTTTTAATTTGCAGGTTGCAGATGACTAAAGAGGTTGAGGGACTTTTCATATGCAAATGAACATTCAAATTTCTTCTTTCATGAAAGCTTTCTTGAATCCTTAGTACATTTTCATTGAATTTTTTGTTATTTTCATTGATTTATTTTAGATACAAATCTACATATATTTTAGATATTAGTTCTTTTTTGGCAAGTAATGAGCATTACAGATAATGTAAATAAACACCTTTTTTTGAGTTGTCTTTTTAACTTCATTAACCTTTTTCTTCATTATTTGCATTTTGTGTGTATGTGCTTGTTAAGTCTCTCAAATTCTTAAAATCATCTCTTATGTTTTCTTCTAAAACTCAATCAATTTTGTTCCCCTTAGTATTTAATCCACCTCAAATACATTTCTTTATGTTAAGAGGGAGCTATGTAATTTTATATATTCTCACCACTCATATAAACGTCTTTGTACTATTATTCTTGTACTGATCTGCATGTCGTCTATTAGGTTTACATGTATTTGTTAGTCCTGGGTTTTTTCTCATTTATTTATCCTTTTGCCATCCTATTTCTAATCCTAAATTGTTAATTATATTTTTATAATAAGTGCTAATGTCTACAAAGAAAGTATATCTTCTCTTATTATCAAATTGTCAAAATAGTTGAAGACTCAGTCGATATTCTAATTTTGACTTGCATTACATAATTGAAAGTTTCAATAATTGTCATCTTTTTAAGATAATCATCCTATCCATGAAAAATAAAGCTCCCTGGTGGTAGAGGGCTTAAGTTGTCAGCTGCCAAGGGAAAGGTTGATGGTTTCAACCCACCAGCCACTCCATGGAAAAAGATGGGCCAGTCTGCCTCTGTAAAGACTTACATCCAACCTTGAAAACTTTGAGGCATTTGTGCTTTGTCTTATAACATCTCTACGAGTCCGAATCTACTTGATAGGAATGATTATCCTTGAACTTGGTGTTCTTTAATGTCTTTTATCAAATACTTACAATATTTACATAGTATACAATGAACTCATTAATTTATTTTTGTACATTATTCTCAGATCCATCAATCTCTCTTGTAATTATTATAATTTGCTTGTATATAATTTTGGACTGTGTATCTTTAGCTGGATAATGACAATATCTTTCTTTCTTTCCTAGATAGATGTATTTGACTTAATTTTCTTGTCTTGTTTTCCTTGCTATAATATCATGCAGAGAATGCAGAACAGTCTTAATAGATGCCTTCTATTCTTCTTTCATTTTGATGGTATTTTTTCTTTTTGACAGAATTTAATTGTAATACATATTTTATTTTCAATCTTTTTTTTTTT
>NW_022103920.1:65432215-65484471 GCF_000313985.2 Echinops telfairi
ACTTAAGACTGTTTTTGGGAAGACAGTGGTACTTGCCCATCTTTATTTGTCGATTTTAACCTCGGGTTGGTTCTACTCAGATTCAACGAGAGCCCCACTATATTTGAATTTATTTCTGTGCTCTTAATTTTTGCTTTCCATTTGTAATGTGTTTTATAAATCAAAATATTTCTTTTCATTTTAGCATTTCACAGTATTTTTATATAATTCTCCCCTTTATTGTAGAATTTACACTCAATCTACTTACTTCATATACTTGAGACCCACTGAGCCTCTTCACACCTGCTTGTGCACACATCACATGAGAGAGGACACGTGCATACACTTACATACACACGCCTTTCAACACCCGGACCAGAGCATGACAATCCCTTGCCACCTTCTTCTAGAGGGTGGGATTTATTTTAAAATTTACCCTCTTTCTGAGCTGGTAGCTCTTGGGGAGAAAGGAGTGCTCCAGCTGTGTTAAGCTGTCTAGATTGCACGCCTCTCTTTGGGAGTGGGGGGAGGATGTGTTATCTTCAGTACTCAGGGGTTCTGTTTATGGTATTTGGCGACCAACTAAGGCAAGAAGCAGCAGTGAACCTTTTATTTTTATTTAAAAAGATTTTAATCTTTGGGTAATGTAAAACAATTTTTATCCAGTGTTTTTTGATCAGAATGTTTCCCTGTATGTTTGTGATTAGCAATTCCTATGATTCATCTTTTTCTAATAATATTTTCTGAAAATATGGAAAGTTAAAATTTTTCAAGATTATTTAATGAAATATGAAAATATTTGGTGATTTTTCATTTATATCAAAAGAATACTTATCTTCTAGTTCAATTTAACAAGTTTCTGGTATACATGGTTTTAATAAATTTTAAAAGGATGGCTTTTTAAAACAAAATCTCTTTGAATAAACACTAATCAGGAAGGTAGGCATTCTGAGTTTTGTTATTATCTTGGTCACAGATGAAAATCAATTAATATCCATATGTGTTTCATTTACCAATATCTGCCTCACCTACCTCCAAGAATAGTTATGAATATATATCCATGCAGCCTCTCTTTAGAATATTAACCTTTCAAGATACTTGTGAATCAATGTATTATACAATGATGCCTACCAACTCTTTGGTACCATTAATAAACATTTGTATGTACTACATAACAGCGTTCCTATCTAGCCATCAGTTCAGTTTCTGACAGCATTTACATAATTTTCAGGTATTTTCTGTTTATTAAAAGGAGTGGAAAAAAGGAAAAGAAAATATTGTCAAGACAATGGTTGACGTCTTTAAACTGGACTAACACAGCAGCTGTTTACCCTAAATATGACATTCGAGGTGCTAATTAAGCCTGTAAACTAGGAATTCAATTTTGAAGAAAATGAGCAAAATTAAAGGGCATGGTGGAAATATCAGAAACTTACCATTAATGATTTATTTACTAGTGAGATTGAATTTGGAATACTACAATTTTAAATTGTTAAATAAAATTTCCCTAAGCTTTTTTGATAACTGTAAACAAATTTTGGTTTATCATTTAACATCCATATTTACTTGATCATCTATTCTTATATTTGTAGAAAAATATTTTAAAACTATTTCAGGTTTTAAACTCTCTGATCTTTATCAACATGCTAAAAGTGTATATTTTTGAAAACTCATATGTTGGATAATTTATGGCTAAAGTAAATTTAACCATATCTATTTCTCTTTTTTTAAATGTCACCTATGGCTCTTTGGAGACTTGTATTATTTTCATTAAGACCCAAACCCCAAACTCTTGTCTTCCAGTTGATTCTAACTCATAGCAATCCTGCAGGACATAGTCGGGTGTCCAAGCCTGTAACCATTATGATCGGGTCTGTAGCATCTTTCTCCAGCTGAACCACTGAGGGATTTGAAATGCCACTCTTTCAGTTAGAAGGCCAGAATTTAAGCACTGCTGCCAAGGGCTTCTCCTGTTGTGAGTTTGTTGTATTATTATTCTGCATAGGGTAAAATATAGGGTCAGGAATCTTTCCAGTACCTCCTCTGGCAGCTCCTTGTCAATGTACTGTTGCAATTGTTGTGGATAATCTTCAGAACATTTTTGTTTGTATGCTATGTGAATGACATTGTTCTAGAATTTGAGTCCTCTGTTGGGTCACCTTTCTTTGGAATGAGTACAAATATGGACCTCTTCTTGTCAGTTGGCCATGTAAAACAAAAAACGTAGAACCAAGGATCTCATTGCTGATGTCACATGGATCATGGCTCAAAGCAGCAAATACCAGAACGATGTTTACTTGTGTTTTATTGACTCTGCCAAGGCATTCTACTGTGTGGATCATAACCAACTGTGGATAACCTGATGGAGAATGGGAATTCCAGAGCAATTCTTTGTGCTCTTTGGAACTTGTACATAGATGAAGAGGCAGTTGAATAAACAGAAGCGGGGATCTTGCATGGTTTAAAATCAGGAAATGTGAGAATCAGGGTTGTATCCTCTCACCATATTCAATTTGTACACGGAGAAAATATTCAGATAAGCTGGATTATGTGAAAGAATGAGGTATCAGGATTGGAGGAAGGTTTATTAACAACCTGTGATATGCAGATAATACAACCTTGCTTGCTGAAAGTGTGGAGGACTTGAAGCGCACTTGCTAATGAAGAACAAGATTGCAGCCTTCAGTATGGATTGCAGCTCGTTGTAATGGAGACCAAAATCCTCACAACTGGATTAATAGGTAACATCATGATAAATGGGGAAAAGTTTGAAGTTGTCAAGGAATTCTGTCTTGCTTGGATCCACAATCAGTACTCAAGGAAGCAGCAGCCGAGAGTATATAAGACAAGTTGCATTGGGTAAATCTGGTGCACAAGACTTCTTTACAGTACTGAAAAGCAGGGGCGTTACTTTGAGGACTAAGGTGCTCCTGACACAAGCCATGGCGTTCTCCTTTGTCTCATCTGCATGTGAAAGTTGGGCATCGAATAAGAGAAGAAGCAATGCATTTGAGTTGTGATGCTGGAGAAGAATATTGAAGGTACTCTGAACTGCTGAAAGGATGAACTGATCTGTCTAGAATGCCCCGTACAGTCCAGGATGGCAAGACTTCATCTTACATACTTTGTCCATATTGTCAAGGGAGACCAGTCCCTGGAGAAGGACCCCATGCTGGGTAAAGTGGAGGTGCAGTGATAAAGAGGAAGTCCCTCAAGGACATGGATGGACAGAGTGATTGCAGCAGGGGCCTCGGGCCTGGGGATAATTTTGAGGACGACTTGGCCTCGGGCAGTGCTTTGCTCCATTGGACATTTGCTGTGAGTCAGAAATGACTTGATGGCAGCTAACGACTACAATGGCATGGACACAGATCTTGCTGCGAAGATACAGGGACATTTTGATGATGTTTGTGGAAAGATGCAATGGAGAAACTCCGTATCATCAGTTAGAATAACAATTAGGGGCTAATTGGTGAACATACCACTGATACTCCTGTAGAAGTTCAAGTGGAAGCTGAAGAAAATTATAACACCCTGAGAGGTGAAATACTACCTCAAAGAATGTATCGCAGCTGCGTTAGAGACCATCTAAAGGAAAGATTGATACACTGAATACTGAAGAGAGAAAACCAGATTAGTTATGGGATGACATTAAGAACATCGTTCATGGGAAAGCAAAGGCCATTAAAAAGACAAAAAAGAAAGGAAAAGAATGCACCAAACTTTCAAAAGGAACACTAGCCTAGCGTTTTACTCATATAGGGATAGTCATATGTGCATACTGAGCCTATGAAAAATTGTGTATTATAATTACAGGGAGCCAAAATTCAACCTCGAGTACATTCTACCTGAATTTAGACACCATCGTAAGCACAGATTTCAGACATTGAACGCTAATGACTAAAGGCCAGAAAACCATGGGGCAGCATCAGTGCATCCTACAGGAAAACAGCAAAAAATCATTTAAAAATGATGACAGAGAAAGAAAAGATCGAACTGCATGTTAGAGGAGATTCTGAAACGTTTTCTTGAACTGAGCATAGCTAAAGTAAACGAGGACAATGATCATGTAAAAGAGCTGAACATAAAATTTCAAAAAAATATCTGAGGAGACAAAATAAAGTATTAAAATGAAATGTTTAAAAATTTGGGGTTAGAAAGCCAAAAGTGAAGAACATGCCATCTATCTCAAAACTGAGAGGACAGAAAAAAACAACAAACCCCCAAATCGAAACCCTGAATTGAAATATTGATGGGTTCTATAACAAAATGTGGAATAATATGGGAAGCATCACAAAGGACAGAAGAAATATATACTGTCCTTTTCCCTACAAGAATTGGTGGACATGCAAACACACAAGAGGTAGCCTTTGATCAAGAGCCAATGAATGATATTGAAGGCATTAGTGGAAAGCGAGGCTCCAGGAATTGACAGAATACCAGCAGAAATGTGTCTACGAATGGAGGCGATACTGGAAGCATTCACTCTTCTATTCAAAGAAATTTGAAAGTCAGCTAACTGGCCAATTGACTGGAAGAGATCCATATTTGTGCCATTTTAAAGAAAGGTGACCCAATAGGATGTGGGAATTATTGAACATTATCAATATCACATGCAAGTAATATCTGGTGAAGGAAACTGGAAAATGACTGCAGAGATGTGTTGACAAAGTGATGCCAGAAATTCAAGCTGAATTCAGAAGTGTTCAGGGACAGGTGGATCCTTCCTGGCATCAGATGGATCTTGGCTGAAAGAAAAGACCACCAGAAAGGTATTTACTTGCGGTTTGCTGACTATGCAAGGGCATGGAACTGTGTGGATTCTAGCAGACTATGGATAACATTGTGAAGTATAGGAATATCAGAATACTTAACTGCGCTTAGCAGAATCTGTACACAGGGGAAAAAAGTTGTTTAAATACAATAAGAGGATACTACACACCTTAGTATAAGTAAAGGTGTGTGTCAGGGTTGTGTCCTTGTACTGTCCTTATTTAACATGAATGCTAAGCAACTAATCTAAGCAGCTTGACTGCCTGAAGAATTTGGCATTGGGATTGGAGGGAGGCTCATTAACAACCTGAGAATGTAGATGACAAAACCCTGTCTGCTGAACGTCCAGAGGACTTGAACTACTTACTGCGGAAATGGGGAGCCACAGCCTTCAGGGTGAATGTCTGCTCAACGTGAAGAAAGCATAAACCCTG
The DNA here is from genome assembly GCF_000313985.2 of Echinops telfairi. Lineage (NCBI taxonomy): Eukaryota > Metazoa > Chordata > Mammalia > Afrosoricida > Tenrecidae > Echinops > Echinops telfairi. The sequence goes on from NW_022103920.1 coordinate 65,437,402, forward strand.
ACAACTGAAACAATAAACAACATTATGAAAAACAGGCTATAGATAAGGATTTCATTTATTTGGATACACAATTAGTGCTCCTGAAAATAGCAATCAAGAGATCATACGATGCGTTACATTGGAAAAGCTTTTGCACATGACCTCTTTAAAGTGTTAAAGAGCAAAGACTTCATTCTGAGGACTAAGGCGCACTTGAATCAAGCCATGGCGTTTTTAATCACCTCATATACATGTACAAGCTTGACAATGAATACAGAAGACTATAAAAGAATCGAAGCATTTGAATTATGATGTTGGTAAAGAATATTGCATATACAATGGATTTCCAGAAGAACAAATAAATCTGTCTTTGAGGAAGTATTGCCAGAATGATCCTTAGATGTGAGGAGGGTAGGAATTCACACCATGTTCTTTGGACACATTATCAGGAGAGACCGGTCCCTGGGAAAGGACATCATGCTAGTGGGAAAAGGCCCTCGGTGAGTAGGGTTGATGCAGTGGCCCTCTCAAAGACGGTAACTGTGAGAGTGACCCAACCCTGGGTAAGGTTTCACTTTGTTGTATGTGCTATTGATATAAGCCGGAACGATTTCTGCCCGAATAGAACTTATTTTCTAGAAATCTCACGCACTCACGTACTCACTCACTCACTCACTCACTCACTCACTCACTCACTCACTGCCATCAAGCCAGTTCTGACTCACGTAGGACAGATTGGAACTGAACCTATATGTTTCTGGGCCTAGAAATCTTTATGAGAGTAGAAAACTTCATTTTTTCTCACTTGGAGCAGCTGAATAGAGATTGCAGACTGCTGACTTTGTGTTAGTAATCCACAGCTTAACCCACTTTTCTTTATGTGAACTCTCCCCCATGATTGCAATGAACTTTTAGCTATTCATAGATTATCCTTTCTACTCAATTGAGGGGAAAACGACCTATGCGTGTCCCCTGTGTTTTAACCTTCCAGACATAAGAGTAAGCCTTGCTTTTCTGTGCCTTTGCTTGCAAACTTTGGTGATGTAGAATACCAGTATTCTTGTAGAACTTTAAAATATAACTGGAATGATTATTGTTTGTGAATTTCAGAGTCACCTTTTCATCTCAATAAATACCCCCAAAGTGAATATATTTTAGTTTATAAGCACCACCATATCATATTATATGACCATTATAAGGTAGTTACATTTGAGGAATTACTTTGATGGCTAGCATTTTCAAAGCCAATTTGTGCTCTAGTGTTTCCCTAAGAAGATAATCTTATCCCTGTGTGCCATTTCTCTATATCTTTAACCATAAAACAAAGAGTTTAACTAGATTATTTCTATAGTTCTTACCAGCTCTGTACAAAGAACCATTGTGCTATGATGAAATACTTTTTAAGATTCTGGTACAAAAGAATTAAAACACTTTTCATATATGCATATGAAATATACACATATACATGCACTCAAATTCTGGCTTTTACTTCCCTTAAAGACTTCATGGTGTCTTGTTCAATCATAAGTATTATAAGATTTTCAAGTAAGAATAAGCTACCCAGAACCAGAGGAACCCTGGGGGTTAGTGGTTAACCTTTGGCTGCTAATGGAAGGCTTGGAAACCACCATTCTCTCCTGGGGAGCTGGACGGGCTTTCCGTTCCTGTAGAGAGATAGTCTTAGAAACCTACCCTCGCCTCTAGGGTCACCAGACGTTGGAATCAACTCTATGTCTGTGAGTTTTTAAATACCCAAAGCCTATAGCATGCACCTCAGTTTGATTTGTCCTCAATTCTGGAGGATGGTCCCCATTTTAACTGCAGAAAGGCAGTGCATCTCTTTGAGGAGTTTTCTGAACTGTCACAGTCAATTCAAGAACTGATAATACCCTTCGGAAGATTATTCATTTTACCAGAAAGAAGATGATAGGCCATTGAACCTCATTCATTTTATTGTCTCTATTGCTTATAATTAAATAAATTCCTGGATCTTTCCCCAGATAGACATTTTTACATAGCAAAGCTTGATGATTACCATTAGAAAAATATGTGGATTCAAAGTGGTACTTCAATATAACAGATAATTTTGTTTGGATTCATTCTGGTGATGTTTGAAATTACTGGTTGTGTGTATGTCCCTCTTTTTTCTCTCTTGCTCTGAACATCTATGTGATAAAGATTGACAGCCAGCAGGCCCCCAAATCCAATGCCAATTCATAGCAGGATCTGGTAGCAGAGAAAGGAAATGATCCAAGGAGCTTCCAAAGTTGTCATCCTTATGGAAAAGGTTGCCATATCCTTCTCCCATGGAGCAGCTGGTGGGATTGAAACACCCACTTCGTGGTGAGCAGCAGAGCCCTTTAACTACTGCACCACCAGCAGGGCTACCCACCAGTAGGACAGCAGCAATCTAAAACTGTTACTATGGACAAAATCTTCAAGTTGCCACGGAGATTCTTGATTTCTTCCACCAGCTCTTCTGGGGGGAAAAAAAATTCAGAATTGGTGCCCAAACATTGTTTTCCTGAAAACAAACTCAGATCCTTTGAAGTGAGTTTGTTACACACGTTTCACAGGGTCAAGTTCCAACTGGCATTTGCATTTTTAATTGACATCCAGGAAAGGTTTTTAGGTGGAGTTCATGGCAAAGAGATGAAGACCAACCAAACTGTTCTGAAATATTTTTGTAAAGGCCACAGAATGAATCTGGTTATTTTATTTTCATATTCATTTACACCATTAAAACATACTGTATTTAAGAAACTTAAATACACAATTGGATTGATACCATTCAAATTCTATTTTATTTAAAGAAGGTACAAATACAAATTCATTAATATGTAGCGTCACACTGAAGGATTCAGGTGGAAAGGGAGAATCAGCTCAGTGTGCACTCCCTTGATATCCCCAGTGATTGATGGAAGTATGTGTCTGAGCCTCTATCTAAGTGGCATGAGACACCCTAAAGCATGTGGCAGTAAATACAGCAATAGAAGTCCCGATTTCTGATTTCTGCTCAAACTATCTCTTTGGAGAGCCACAGACTTTGTGTGTTGGGAAAGATGCTCCAGGTGGAAGACAATTCTCACTTGCATCCATGACAGGTTCCTTCTGTCTCTCTGAGCTCGGGGATTTGGACATTCAAAGTGGGAGGAAAAGATGGAAGAGTCTTGGGGCAAAATATGTTGAGTGATTTGAACAGATTATTCCTGAGCATTGAGTCTAATCGTCTAAGGCAGAAGGAATGTGAGGGCAGGCTGTATAAACGATCCAAGGGAAAGACATCCTAGTGATGCGGAGGGAGTACTGCAAAATCAGAAAGAGTCAGCTTGTCAGCAAGAAGGCAAGACTGACCTTCCCCTCGCTCTCCTAAAAACTGATCATTTTCTGAGCCTATGAAAAGAGTAGGTAGAGGGGAAGGTCTAATCTTACCTCCTAGTAAAATATTTTCATCATAAAATGGGGCTGTTTTGATGAGAGAAGAAGATAATAGGCTGGTCAAGGAAAGCAGGGGATTCCATAGCTGCCATAGAAAACAAGTCTCTTGGTCCAGACGCTCTCCTTTGCCTAGAAATCCCCTCCCCTTTTGCACATGGAAAATGCCACTCATTGTGAACGTCCCTGTTCCACTGTCACCTTTGAAAAGCTTTTCATGATCTCCAGCAGAACGAACACCGCACTTGGAGTCTTTGTGCATACTTTGATTGTAAACACAATTACAGTTTTGCTGTGTACGTTCCTCTTTCCCCAATGACATTGAACCATATAAGATTGGAAGATATTTAATTTAGTGTCTCTAGTGCATAGCAATTTGCTGTAACAAATTCGATCTAAGTTACAACTTTATTGAATGAATGAGCTTCATTTAAATGCTACCTATCATATCATTGGTTTAAATTTAGGTTTACATTCAGATTGCTTCTAAAAGGCAGATGTTTATATATAAGCTGGAAACATAGGAAAGGCAGAATCACTTGGCTTATTCCTATTAATATCGATAATAAGATGAGTAAGGATGATTGATAATGAGATTAAGAAGTGTCATTTGCTTTTACATTACAAAACACATAGTAGGATCATTAATATTTCAGATAAAGTAAATGATAAAATAGTTTATTTATTCAACTCTGAATATGCCCTAGACCTTGAGTAAATAGCTTTATAGAAATTACCTTGTTTACTTTTATTAACATGTTGCCCATGAGTCTATTTTTTCATTAATATATTTTAAACTGTTATGTATTTTGGTCTTCATTCCAATTATGAATTGCAACGTAAGATTTGTGCTTTTATAGGTTGGTGCCTTTTTGATCCAATAAATATTTACTAAACTTTTATGTGATTAATATGGTCCTCCAAAACCAAACTTCTGCCATAGGGGTTTCTGAGACTATGTTTTTTTATGGGGCAATCTTTCCCCCATGGGGAGACTGGTGATTTTGAACCATTGACCTTATGGTTAGCAGCCCGAAGCATGAATCTCTACACCACCATAGGGTCATAGCTGCTTTAGGTCAGGAATTGTGTTTCATTCATTTCTCAGTCTTATAGCGCCTACTACTTAGCAGTCCTTTCTTGATAAAAGCATCTAACCATTGCGATGACTGAAAGACACACACACTCCCACTGTCATTCAATTGACTCCAACTGCAGCGACCCTGGAAGACGATATAAAACTGCCCTTTTCTTTCGGGTTTCAATGCTGTAAATCTTTACAGGCCGAGAAAACGTGTTTGTTTTTTTCTTTCTCCATAGGGGTGGCTAGTGGGTTCTAAGTACTGACCCTGAAGGGGGTTCTAACTGCTGAACCAGCCTTAATCCACTAGGCCACCTGGGCTCCTCACACATTTAAATATTTAAATTGGTATCTACTATTTAGATAAAATATTCAAATAATTAAGATAGTAAAACAACAGTAAAAATCCATTGAGCTGTATAAATGCCGAAGCGATAGTCATGTAAAATGGACGATGAATTCCGATGTGAGAAAAATCATCCTGGAAAGGGATGGTCCGCAAAATCTTCATGGTGGAGGACAGACTGGAAGCGACCTAGGAGACACGATTGTTTGTTTGGGGTGGCTTCTGTCTGCATGTCAGCGGTGATCTGTAGGACATTTCCTTCTACAACGTGTCCACACTTTTCTTGAGAGCAGTAAGAAAGAAGAGAAGTTAGGAGAGCCATGAGTTTCTTCATGCTGTCAAGGGGCAGAATGGAGGAGCGGGGAGGAAAGGGATCCCACCAGATCAGATCATGGCAGCCCAAAAAGAAGTCGATGAGTGGAGCACATTTCAAAAAAAATTAATTGGCATAAAATAGATTTTGACTCAGCTTCACCCTATAGGACAATGTAGAACTCCCCCTGTTGGGTTTATGAGGCTGTAAATCTTTTTCCTCAGGAGTTCCTGGGGGCTTTGAACTCCTTACCTTCCAGTTAACACTAGTTATCATTTATTGACAGAAGTGTGGCATGGGAAAATCAAGGGTAACTTCAATAGTATAAGCTCAGCAACCCGAAATGTCTGGGCCCAATAATAACAGTGGGAATGTTGGGCAAGCAGTGCTGTTTTTGTAGGTGAAATCAAATTTAGTAAATGCTACAATTGAACATTAATTTCACTCTACACACTCACTTTGAAAATAGTAGGTGATTTTAAATGTAGGACAGTATTTATAATGGATGTATCATGAATATTTTGCACTTAAATTTTGAATCAAATTAGCCTTAATGTTGGTTCATTTAGGTATCATCTAAGTGCTTAAGTTATTAGTTTCTAATAATATGTTTTATGGTTTGACACAATTGCCTCAAACAATGGATGCAAACGTATCAAAGATCATGGAAGATTGCAGAAGACCCAACCATATGTGTTCTGTTGTATAAAGTCACCATGAATGAAGGCACAGTCAATAGCCGCTAACAGCAAAAAGGCAAAAATGTTTCATTTAGATTTTCACTCTCAGTGCTTGCCATAGTGTCTTACCTGTAGTAAGTGCTCAGTGAAAGTTTGCCTAGTGCATGAATGTTCAGTCGGTATGTGATCATGCAAAGTAGTTCACAAGGAACTTTTATCACCTCGGAATACTTTGCAACAACGTTGACAATAAGTCTAATGTGATATACAGCACATGGCACCAAGGAGACTCTAACTGCCTTGTGCTGCTTGCTGGTTAGAAGCTGATTCTGACATTTTAAAAATGCAGGCTAAATCTAGTCACATTGAAACATCTTGAAAATATGCCCTTGTTGATAGTGCTGTTGATTTGTACATTATACCAACAAGATTAAAACATTCATTAAAATCCATTCTAGTCCTATATCTCAGCTTCAGTTATAAAAATGCTATCTAGCACTCACTAAAACTCAGTTATTTCTTAATATTGCCTGTGGTCTTACTGGCCAAGATGAAAACACAAAAGTCTACAAATTTAGATTCAAACTCAAAATGAAGCACAAGAAAAGCACATGCATTGCTGCCGAGTGAACTCTGACCCAACGTGACCCGAGAGCACAGAGGAGAGCTAGGGCTGCCCCGCAGGTGCCGAGGCTGCACGTCTTGATGGGAGCAGATTGACTTCTCTTTCTCTCTAAACGCTGCTAATGGGTTCAGACTGCCAACTCTGCAGTTAGCATCTGAGCACGTAACCACTGGGCCACCCGGAAGCCTTCCAATATAACTTACATACATGAGAAAATAAAACAGTATGATTAGTAATGATATAGATTTCAAATCACTGTGGTGTAAAACAGTATGCATTGTGTAAGAATATTTTGAGACAGAGTAGGCTCATTTTTAAGCATCTAAAAGACATGATGAATTCTAAGGGCAAAATCTGTGCCAGCTCCTTCATATTGGAACACTGATTTACAGAGGAATGATAAAAGGATAGTTGACAAAATTGTGTATGTTTTTTTCTTATAGGAAAGTGTCAATAGACTGTACCGGCCAATGGGTTGGTTTTATGGACTTGGAGCCAAATGACAGGTGGTTTTGCGGCATTCTAATTTTGATTCCCCATTTAACATGTTCAGGAGGACCCCGAGAGTTTAGTTTGAGGTCAATAGGTCTGCTATTGATAAGAACTGAGTTTAGATAAAGGGATCTTCAATCAGATTTTTAGTCTGGGGAATATTCATTTTTAGACAACATTGGATGCTCTAACTATTTAGGGTTATTATTTCTTAACGCCTCTATTAAGTGTCATGCAGAGAAAATGTCCTTTCCCCTTTTGACTAGATGAGTATCACGAGGTCAGACATGCACCGATTCGCTGACTCATCCAAAGATAGCACTCGTACCCTGTGCTAGAGGAATGCCAGTAACTGGGCAGACCTGTAGGTTGGGGACAGTCTATAAAGCATTTAGAGAGGTGGGGACAGGATGAGAGTAGGTGTTTGGGGGACACATTAAGGAAACAGACCCATTGCATTGAGTCAATTCCAACTCGTCATGACTCTTTGGGACCGAGTGAACTGAACCTTAGGGTTTCCAAGACGGTAAACTCCAAAGGAAGCAGACAGCTGCATTGTTCTCCCATGAAATGGCTGAGAGATTTGAACCACCCACCTTGTGGTAGCAGCACCATACTTATCCCTTAGCACCACCAACTTGGGGGACCTATAGGAATGGTATAGCCCTAGGTTCAAAAATATCATGATTCCCTTTTCCTGCATTCTTATTTCAAATTGCACCTAAGAGCAGTAGTGATAATTGTCGAAGGTACGTTGAGCATCTTACTATGTGCCAGCCTGTGAAAGTATTTTATAGGCATTATCTCATTTTAATCTTCAAAACCATCCTGTCTACCAGGTTTTAATTCATTTTATAATTTTACAGACAAGGACATGGAGATCTTACTGTCCCAGGGTCACAAAGCCAGTAAGAGGTTGAACAGGGGCTCAAAATAAACCTCTGCTTTTTGAGCTACATAAACAAATTTGTGAAAGGAGGAATGCATAATGATTGTAATTAACACAATTAGTGTTCATGGTTAAAAACAATACCTACCCACCCCACCCCCAACATTGAAGTAGCTCTGAATTAAAATAAAAAAATCAAAATGCCAAATTTGTTCAACATTTTAGATGGAGACACAAATCGAAAACTCATTTTTGGGACAGCAGAAGACAGGAAATGTAAATTTGATATGAATTGGACAGCAGCAGAGGAGCTCAATGGGACAGAAATCCTTTTCAATAATAACAGTTGAAGAATAATTGTAAAATATTTAGGCATGGTTGAAGCAGCAGTATCAGATAAGGAAAATATTCACAACCTTTCCAATAGGTTTGCAAGTGGTCAAACAGGTTTAACATACTGTAGGAACCTGTTTAAGGTTAATCTTCAAGGTTAAATGAAAGGATTGACAAGATTTGCTATGCATGTTATCCACGTTTTCAGCTGTATCAAATAGTTTGCCACCTATCATTTAAGAATGTTTCTAACGAGGGATGAGTTGCAGTTATCGGACTGCATATGTGGACAGTATTTTGGTGTGGCTGTCCCATTTACTCTCCATATGGCAAACATATTCAGCTTGAAAATGGTTAATTTTGCAATGGAAAAGAAGCATCATTTGCATGAAAGCCAGAGGACACAAGTCACATATCATTCTCTATTTTGAAAAATGATGAAAACCATTACATATATTCTTAGACGGAATGATCTTTCCTCAGGTAATCTCTTTTGATTAAGGAAACTGCTCAGAGTCATAGAAAAGGACCGTGAGTGATTGCTTCCTCTCTAAATCATGCCTGAATAACAAGTAGTCAAAGCAAGGATATTTTGAATATTGAGGTGTCTTCATTTCTAACTTCAGAATATCTCTGTCGATTACTTTATACACAAATATAGCTCTTTGATATTTTCATTGTTAGTTGTAGGTGATGTCACCTTGATTTTAAGTCCTCGGGACCGGACCCTCTGTACAATGAAACCAAGCATTGTTCACGATGCACTAGTTTCAAAACCATTTCTCGGTTTGACCTCACCGTTGCGGCCATTCTGTCAATCCATGTCAACCCCTGGAGGATCTTCCTTTCATTCTCCCTCTATGTCGGACATCCCTCTGCAGGGATCGGTCTTTCCTAGCAATGAGTCCGAGGTAACAGGAGATGAAATTAGGCTGTCCTCACGCCCAAGGGGCTTGCTTTCAAGACAAGCTTGGTAGTTTTTCTGACAGTCCATATTTAATATTCTTCACCGATGCCCTAATTCAAAACCATACATTCTTCTTTGGTCTTTCTTACTCATTTTTCAGCTTTCACATGCATATGAGGCCATTGAAAATATTATGGCTTGGCACAGTGACATCTTTGCTTCTTAACACTGTAAAGAGATTTAGTACAGCAGATTTGAAGTGCATGAAACAAACTTGATGGAAAACATTTGGAGGTGAGGATAAGATATAAAGGACATCTTTTCATACCATGCAATTCCAACATTAAAGCAACTGTCTCCTGCGTGAACTGATTCTGAAGTAAAAAAGTGGTTTATGAAACTCAAATATATCAAAATAACTCAATTGAATTGAATCTAATAACTATCTAGAGAAATAATTCATTGATAAGGGAGGGAGCATAAAAAGACATTTTAAAGTAAGCAAAACCTCATCCAAAGTATAAATTTAATTAAAGACTTTTTGATTATTGCCAAAATATATAGCAAGGACAAGAAATAATAAATTTCATGTTAAAATTCTTCAAGTATATATTGCTAAATTTTTCATTTCCAAAATGATATGTACTTTCAGTCCTCTATTAAACTAAAATGAGCCTTTGCATACACTTTCCAATCATGAACCATAAAGTATGACTGATTTATAGAATGATACATTCTAAAATTTAAGCAAAATATATAGGTTTTGTATAAAATAGGCACACAAGTAAGCAAGTAACTTAACCTTGGAAATTAAATAATAAGTAAATTGAAATGTAAAGACATCACAAGTATCTTTCAACCAAAAGGAGCCCTGGTGGAGTAGTGGTTATGTATTAGGCTGCAATTGCAAGGTCATCAGTTCAAAATGACCGATTCCCATACAGTGGCAGTCTTGGAAACCTATAGGGGCAGTTCAGCCTGGGCCGCTGAGGTCACCCTGCACCCATATTGACTCGATAGCAGTGAGAGTGTGTGTTTCAACAGAAAAAAAAAGCTCAAGAATTTGAGTATGACGTAAGAGGAGATAGATTCTTGAGTTTTTTTCCCTTTTCTTTTTTTCTGAGTGTGACTTCAGAGGACATAGTCTTTGTATTTGTTTCCATGTTTGGACTGAACTCTGTTCTAAAGTATTGTAACTATTACTGCTACGAACTACTGTTGATCCGATTCTCATACATACTTAAGACTAACAATTGCTTACCTTTTTTGATATATTTAAAAATTCAGGTAATAATTATTAGAAAAACTTCTAATTCTGGATATATGCTTATTTAATAAGAATGAACTGTGACAACTTCCAATATTGTTATGGTTTTATTTCTTAAACACCAATTGTAAAAAGTTTAATTTTTTCAATTATATGCATGTTGTTGTATTTGTAAAAGAAGGATTTCCAATTACCCACCAGATCTTTGTGATAGGTGGATGTTATTGTATTTCTCCTTGTAATTGGGAAAATTGGAGAGTGAAGCTACTTGCCTAAAATCAAACAGTGAGGGTAATTCTGAGTTAGGGATTAAACCATGATTATTTGACTTCAGCTTTAATATTCTTTCCACTAAACTACAACTAATATTTTAAATCTATTTCATATTGCAATATTGTCTATAAGCCATGGTAGACAATTTTTTATTTCTGATTTTTTATTGCTGTCAGTGCTGTTCCATAAATTTTAACAAATTTGTGTAATTTTTAAATACTTTGAAGATTCAACAAAAAAAATTAAGTGAAGCCACTTATAAATGAAACCACTCATGTTATCCATATTTTATCTCTACCAAGTAGTGTAGCACCTATAAATAATAAATTCTAAATAATAAAAATAATAGAACATGTTTTTAAATGATTGCTTAGCATTATGTCATATAAAATTATTTGATCAACTGATTTCCAGTCACTAGGCATTCACATGCCCAGGATATCTTAAACTGAAGAAACTGAAGAAAAAAATTTAATCTCTGAATTGTGATCTTGAAAAGTTCTGTGGGAAAAATATATTGAATGTTGCAGGATACATTAAAAAAAGCTGGAAAGAATACAAAGAGTCTCTGTACCAAAAAGAACTAGTCGATATTCTACCATTTCAGGAGGGAGCATAGCATATGAGCAAGAACCAGTGGTGCTGAAGGAAGATGTCCAAGCCGCACTGAAAGCATTAGTCAAAAACAAAGCTTCAAGAATTGATGAAATGCCAATTGAAATGTTTCAACAAGCTGAGTAAGCACTGGAAAGAATTTTCTATGTCAGGACATTTGGAAGACAGCTACTTGGCCAACTGACTAGAAGAGCTGTACCCATTTGGAAGGAAGGCAACCCAACAGAATTCTCAAATTATAGAACAATATCACTGATATCACATGCAAGTAAAATTTTGCTGAAGATCATCCATCAATGACTTCAGCAGTATGCTCACAGGAACTGCCACCGTTCAGATTGGATTCAGAAGACATGGAACACAGGATATTATCACTGATGTTGGATGAGTTTTACCTCAAAGCAGAGAATACCAGAAAGATGTTTATTTGTGTTTTATTGACTATACCAAGGCATTCAAGTGTGTGGATCATAACAAACTTTAGGCTTGAGAAGAATGGTAATTACAGAACACTTCATTGTGTGCATGCAGAGCTTATACACAGATAAAGAGGCAATTGTGCAAACAGAACAACGGAATTTGAATGATTGAAAATCAGGAAAGGTGTGGGTCAGGGCTGCATCCTCTCACCATGCTTATTCAATCTGTATGCTGAGCGGGTTTATATGCAGAAGAGTGCAGCATCAGGATTGGAGGAAGGCTTATAAACAACATGCAGTATCCAGATGACACAACTGGGCTTGCTGAAAGTGAGGAGGACTTGAAGCGCTTGCTGATGAAGATCAAAGCTGGCAGGCTTCAACATGGCTTACACAGTGGCTGTAACAATGGCACTGGAACGATTGTGAGGCTGCAGCAGGACCAGGCAGTGTTTGCTTCTGTTGTGCACAGGGTCCCTATGGGTGGGAATGACTCCCTGACAACCAACCAACCACCACCACCACAGGCAGTTAGGATATTTCTTTTGGTTTTATGTATAAACAAACATTAGAATTGCTCTCAAGATCAACCTCATGAGCCAATCCTCAGTGATCCAACCCTTTGTTTGCCATTTGGAATAGTTTCTGCATCTTTGGAGCTGAACATTGAGATGATCAAAAGGACCTTTGATCCTCTTTTTTTCACTTATGCTTCATTTTTTCCCCGTCTCCCTATTAAATGCAGATATTCGTCAAAGCCATTTCCTTATCTCTTTCCTGAAAAAGTTAATTCTCCAAAATTTACATTTTCAGTCCTACTGTCTCACAAATTATAGTACCTCTTTTCTTACTGAACATTTATACCTAAAGCCAATGTTTACAACCCAATTGGATGTACTCAATCTTATAAAATGCACTTCAACGAATTAAAATTCAGGACTTTTAGAAAGTTCAGATTAAATTTCAGATTCTTTGAATGGTACAAACGTTGTCCAAGTCAACCAAATGGAAACCTCGCTCCTGTAAGCTCAGTAGCACTCATCCTCCCTTGTCACCTCTTCTTTTCATTTTGTCTTGCTGAAATTCATGTTCTACCCTTTCAATAGAAATGGTTAAAAGTGAAACAGAAAATGAAGTTACGGTTGAATAGCTTCTTACTCACAGTGACCCTGGGACTGTCCGAGATAGATCGTGTTCCACGGGGTTTTCAGTGGCTGGGTTTTCTCAAGTGATCTCCAAATGTTTTTCCCAAGGCACCTCTGGGTTTGCTTAAACTTCCTGTTTTCACAGTTTTGAAACTCTCTAAAACTGGTGACTTTGACCAACTTGGAACTTTTATGCTGCTCAAAGTCTCTGTAAAAAAAAAAAAAAAGACCCTGAAGGTACTCTTTAAAATAGATTTATTAGCAAACAGCATCCAATATATATCAAGTCACAGATCAAAAGCAATGAGAACATTTGATACTTGAGCTAACTCCATCACAGAAAGTTTTCTTTTTCTGTAAAGGTCATGGGGATAAGGGGGCTACCTTGGTGGCCTGCTTTCCTGTGGCCATTTGGCCCAGAAGGTCTTTCACTATGTACACCATTCTGAGATGTTTCTTACTAATCCTGGAGGTCAATAGACAGTGGGGTAGGTGTACCCAAGAGGAGGTCCTCTGACATGGTTAGTCGACCTGGGACAGGCTCTCCCATGAGTATGCGCTTAAAATTTGCCTGATCACCATCTAGAGACAGAGTCAAACTAACTATTTCACACACCTGTGCCTTCCAGCTTGAATCAAGAGCATACATTTCCCAGCTCCATATTATGACAAGAATATTTCTGTATAAAACTAATAAAGAAATTACATATGCAATGTATGTGAGTTGGTAGTGCTTACATAGAATAGTTTGATTTCTATGTGAAAAAGAAAACATAGGAATGGTTATGATAGGAAAATTCTATCATGTGGAGAAGACCATATGTTTGATTAGGGATTTTCTCTCATATTAAGCACCCAGCTGTCTTAGACTGTTGATCGTTTCTTAGATAGATTTATGCCTAACATTCTAAAGTTCTTTTTCTTTTTTTCATTGCCAGTAAAAAGTTGGCTTCAGAAACTCTCTCCTATATTTGCCAGCCTGAAATAATGACAACACTGATGCTTTTACCCAGTTTCAGCAAAGACACATTTTTGGGCACTGGACTGAGGTAGCATGGAGGGTCGTATAATTACCACCCATTAAAGGTCTTTAAGAACAGAATAGCTATTTATATTCCTGGAGTCACCTTCATGAAGTTCTCTCTACAGAGAAGTGCTTCTGTGATGGAATCTGGGGTCATGTGTGGTCTCAGTTTGAATAGCTTGAATGTCTTAGATAAAGCTTAGTTCAGAAAAACACTCTTGTTCAGGAAGAACATGGGGTTTGGGTCCTGGCACGCTCATAAAGTTTTCGCATGCATCTTGTTCATTCTTCCCACATTTCCGAATAGGACATTTCAGGATGGATGAAGTCATAAATGTAAACAGTGGCTATCTCTTTAGAAATGAGCTTGAAAGAGAAATTCTGAATCATCTTATTCTGTGGCTTCCTAATCTCTATCTACACTGCTGAATATCTGTGATGGCTGAGGCAATTATTATAAAATTTCTGTATTTTGAAGAACTAAAGATTGAGGTCCAAAGTCAGGGAAGGTAAAATGTTTTGTAGAGACCATCTAAGTGGTTCAATGAAAACCAACGTTCTGTGCTTAATTCCTGTCAGTCACAAAAGTGCTCCTTTGTCCCTTTCCAACTGTGGGGTTTTTTCTTCCTTGAGGCACTCCTGCTTGTCCCAGGGTCCCTATTACCATCTCTTTCCAGCTATGTGGTCTATCACCCCCCCCCGCCCCCCCCACTGTTACGAAGGGTGGTAGGGTGAGACATGCGTGGGCATTGTGTCACATGAACTTTATCATCTGCAAACCACGGCAGGATCCCTACTTGGTAGGATCCCTACTTCTCGAGGACAACTAGTGGTGCAACAGGTAAGCACTTAGGTACTAACGGAAAGGTTTGCAGTCTGAGTGACTCAATGCGAGAAGGATCTGACTATCTATGCCCCTAGAGGTTGTAGCCTAGAACACTCTGTAGGGGACAGTTTTACTGTGCCACAGAGAGTTGCTGTAAGTTGAAATTAACTTGATGGTGTTGTTATAAATTGAAATAATAATCTGGAAAATACTTCAGTACAATTTAAAAAAACCCACCTCACTGCCAATGAGTAGATTCCAACTCATAGCAACCCTAAAGGAGAGAGTAGACCCTCCTGTGAGCTTCTGAGGCTCTAAAGCTTTATGGGGGTAAAACACCTCCTCTTTCTCCCGCAGAGATGCTGGTGGGTCTACACCTCTGGCCTTGCTCAACATGCAACTCCTTATCCCACCAGGACTCCTTCGGAGCAGTTGACAGATAACAAGTTCTCAATCAACAGCTTTGTAGATTATGTCAATATATGACTACTTAATTAAAATTTTAAGTCCAATTAAAGGGATAGAAAAATGAATCATAATCACAAAGAGAAGAAACATAAATCTAAAAGTTTAAAAATTTCCATAATCAGTTTCAATTGAGTTAAGTGCTGTTAAGTCAAATGAAAACCACGGTTCATGTTAAGTTCACAATACAGCTTGTTGATGGGTGATTCTGGTAGTTTTGTTCTGTGGGACATAAAATTTGGGCACCTTCTTAAATGGAAACGTCGGTCAAGTCTGTGTAATTTTTGCGGAAGCACAGTCTCAGGTGCAGCCTGTATTTTCCAAGTTGATGAAACTACAGATGGCCTGGAGTCCAAGCACATGGCTCTGGAGCCGCCTGCCTGTATTTGCTTTCCAGGTCTACTCTTCGAGTAGCTGTGTCCCCTGAAGCAAGCCACTTGACTGTTTCATGCTAATAATGCCATGTACAAATTTAGGATAATAATGGGCTGATATAGTATACTTAAGTATGTGTGTAGGTGTGGGTGTGTGCGTGCAGGCAATATATGTGATAATTAACTGAGTCAATACTTACAAAAGGATTACAATGGTAATTGGCAAATATTAAATATTCAGTATTTACTAGATGATACTATCTTTTTTGGTCTGATGAGGTTTTCTTTAATACTTTTATTGGGGGCTCATACATCTCTTATCACAATCCATACATTACTCCAAGATGGTATTATTCTTATCATAGAGTCTTGGTTGGCTGTGGGAAGCATTTACATGCTAACTGACAGGTTAGTGGTTCCAACCCAGCAGTCACTGCAAGAGAGAAAGACGTGGTAATATGTGTCTGCAAAGAAGATGGCGTGGGAAACCCTGTGCGGCAGTGTTCTGTCCTGCAGGGGGCCAAGTCTCAGAATTAACTTGAGAGCAATGTTTTTGTTTTTTTTTTAATTATTATTATCATTAGGAGTAGTTTATAGGCAGAGCTAGTGCTTCTTGGAATCAATTACAATTGGTTACCTTCTCAGAAATGTTTTATAGACAACATTGTTTTTGCTTTGTTTTGTTTTAAGTCATTCTCTTGGGGGCTCTTATAGCTCTTAGAACATTCCATATATCAATTGTATCAAGCATATTTGTACAGATGTTGCAATCATCATTTCCAAAACATATTCTTTGTACTTGAGCCTTTGGTATAAGCTCTTCTTTTTCTCCCCTTCCTCCCTCCGCACACTCCAACCCTCATGATTCCTTGATCAATTACATATCATTATTTTGTATCTTTGCATTATTTTGTATCTGTTGTCTCCCTTCACCCACTTTTCTGTTATTCGTCCCTTTGGGGGCTGGCTTGGGGGGGGGTATACAATCACCATTTATTTACATACCACAAACACACGCATCAAAATAAACAGAAAAATACAATGCAACCTTTTTCCTCACCCTCGTTCTATACGGCAGATAATAATATTTCCATTGTAAATATGGGATAATAAAAATCAGAAAAGCTCTGTGGCTTGCCTAAGTCACACGCTGAGCAGATAGATGACTTTGGCTCTTCATTGTGTCAGTTCGTTGCTATAAAAGTATTATACTCCTTTCCTGAGAACTTTACTAGTGTGCCACTCTGGGCTCTTGAGCTATATTTTGCGAGGTTCAGAAAATGTGTCACTTTAAAAAAAGAAAGTTCATGCTTCTAAATAATCTATATTAGGCAACAAAGGTGCTTTTAGATGGAGAACTGTTTAGGTTTCAGGCTGGGCAGCAAATATCTTGAGGCAGAAAGAGATGTAAACAAGCAATCCAAGGCTCTGCCCTTTGACAAAAGCAGAGGGTCTGAGATGAGAAGATAAGGAACCGATTGGTAGATGCACTGGGAAAGTGTGACCAGAGTGACAGCGGGTTGGGCTGTGGCTACGTTAATGAAGCTGCTCTTGTCAGCTTTGGGTAAACCATGCTGACAGTGAACAGCATGGACCAAAGGGGGAGCCATGCTCTCTGGAGGCCTGTCTCAGAAGGGAGGCAACTAATGAGGCTCCATGCATCAATCACATAAGGTATGGATGCTCATCAGGAACAATTGACCTAGAAACAGAGGCAAGCATTTCAAGGGGGCATCTTATAACCCAGGTCCTACCAGTGCAGGCAGCTCAGAATGAAATGTTGCCTGAGGAATTTTTCTAATCCAAATTAATGACAGAGAAACCTTAACTTTTTCCTATTGGGCTCACTCGATTTATTGGACTAAGGTCTGGAATAGAACAAAGCTGGAGCAGCCTACATGTCTCTGATTGTGTGAGTAGCAGCGAGAGAACAGGGACTGGAGTCAGAGACCTAGTTTCAGATTCCAGCTCTACCATGTATCTCTTGTACAATTGGGTAAGTTAGTTACTTAGTTTCTTTCAGCATTAATCATTTCCTCTTTATGAAAATGAGACCAAGAATGTTGTATGTTGCCAAATCAATTTCCACTCACAGCGACCCTCCAGGATAGAGTAGGATGTGTTTTCTAGGCTGTAATCTTCAGGGAAGGATACATATTTGTCCTAAGGAGCAGCTGCGGAGTCCTGATCACCCACCTACCTGTTATCAGCCAAGTGCTTAAAGACCTCCCGATCAGGGCTCCTTAAAATATTGTATACATTTAAAAATTAATATAATCACCTTGTTTTAAACTTTAGGAAATGTGACTATCAGCCAATTTAAAAAACCACATATGGTTCAGATTATAGTTTTATTAAACAATGATGGCCTAATAGGCTAAAGAAATCCTTAATATATATAGTAATTATTAGTTTTAGTATTTGGTTCCGTTTTTAGTCAGTCCCCAAAATATGCCCCAAATTATTTTTTACCTCCAAAACTGTGATTTTTGTTTTAACTCATGGGGAAATGTTAGAAAGGACTTTTGGAGAAGAAGGTCTTTTTGTTTTTATATTATTGGAGTGTATTTCTTTAAAGTATCTCTCTACTTAGCAAAAGCTAAGTCTAGGGAAATTCATAGATATCTGGAGAAGATTCTCAATCCTTCTATATTCCTAGAAAAGAAGGGGTTCTTCGTAATGTGAGACTTAAAGGCCAGAGAGAAAGCATATTAATTAGACCTGGTGTGTACACTACTGTTGTTTTAAGTCTCATGATTAATCCAGAATTGGAAACAAACAAATAAACAAAATGACTGAGGGTGAAAAACTGCTCTGATTATAAATTCACTTAAAAAATCATTTTATTAGGGGCTCTTACAAATCTTGTTACAAACGTTACATCAATTGTATCCAACATATTCGTACATATATTTCATCCTTTTTTCTAGACATTTACTTTCCATTGAGCCCTTGGGATCAACTCCTCCTTTTTTATAAATTCACTTTTAATCTTGAAAGTAGGTAGGTTAATTCAGTAACACTAGCCTGACATAAATGTATTTTACTGAATAAATATTTGATCTCTTTATTTTATTTAAGACCTCCACTTAACATCTAGTCTTTTGAAAGTGTGGTAACAGCTGAATGTAACCATCCTTGGTTCTCTGTCTGATGTATCAGAATTGTCTGAATACAGAGCAGAAAGTTAGTTTGTGGATGTTTTTTATTTCTTCCTAATTTGGCATTGAGACTCAAGGACACTAGGAGGAGAGTTGCGAAGGGCAAATTATACAGGAATTCCCTGTGCTATATTTAAGCCAGTTTGATAATGGCCAGAATTTGGAAGGGGGAAAAAGTGAAACTGTAAAAAAAAAAAAATTCATGAAGTAGTAGGCTCCTTGGCTCGTTTGAGAGCAAATGTGTTGGTTGGCTTCCGTTTAAATGAGGTTTTCAGAATGTGAATATAGAAAGTGTATAGCTATTTAATGGGAAGGTACTTTGAAATACAGTTAAGAAATGACATACCAAAGAGAAAGTGCTAGATTGTTCACAGGAACAGTAGACATTCAATGAATTAGTTGCTAAGACATTTGCAGGGAAATTCAGGGACAGATGCCAGCAACAGACACGGTTTTCCCCAGAGAGAAGAGGAGGCACTATGATAACACAAAACCAGATGATCAAGGTATTAGAATGTGAAGTTTGAAAAAGTCTCCAGGCCATACGGACTCCATCCCATAAATATGAAATGGAAGGGAAGCAACAGACCTATATCCTCATTCGTGGTTTCCAAAGAAAGACGGTCTTGTATTAGAAAAAAACTGTATTTGATATAAAACTGTGAAACAAAAAATAAATGATCTAGGAACAAAGTTATACCTATTGATAATGAAAGCATACATTTTCCAGGCTATAAGTTAATAAATACTTATTTCAATTTATGAAATGAATATTTGAAATGTACTTTTGATTCAAAGTCTGAGGCTGTCAAGGTGATTAGATTACATGAAGACTATCAAATGGTTGTCCTGTGAATTAATGCCTAATAACTAAACCAAAACTCACTGCCATTGAGTCAATGCCCACTGAAAGCAACCCACTGAAAGCAACAGGGAGACCTGCCCCTGTGAGTTTCCAAACTTACTATGGGAGTAGAAAGCCCCCGTATTTCTCCTGGGAGCTCCTGCTGGTTTCAAATGGCTGACCTTGCAGTTAGCAGCCCAATGCATCATCGTGACACAACACACCCCTAGATAATAGTAGGTTATAAAACATAATCTTTAGCATTAGGAAACAGGCATTGTCAAATGTACATGCTCCTAATGAAAGAGAGAGCTTTAGCAAGAAGGGACTGGGGAAGTCTGAGATGATCTGCTCACTAGGAGGAAGAGTGAGTTGTATTTCAAGCACTCTCTGAAGAAGATACTTTCCTGTGTTCCTAAAATACGTCCATTATTGTTGAAGAGCCCAAGGAACTACTAGTGTCTGTTTCTTACATAACATACGTTATTTTCTAACAGCCCAAGGATCTCCTAAGGCCTCGAGCATGAGGAAGGTTATACAAGCAGGGGCACAGCATCTCAGCAGTGAACTTCCTCACCAGGTGCTTGCTCTCATCACCAAGATGCTAGTTCACCTGTGTCCTTGGAGTGGAGGAAAGTCTCCTTTCCCTGTCTTCTGCACAGGCTGTGGGCTTACCTTTTCTGTCATGGTGGTGACTGTAGCAGTGCATCCACTTAGGGTCTCCCTTGACTTCACCAACAGGATGCCCTCTCCAGGGATTGATCCCGCCTGGTGATGCATCCAGAGCAAGCGGTTGGACAGTGTTCTGTTTGTGGTACATATGGTTTTCACGGACTAATTTTCAGATGTACATAGCAGGCTTTCCTAGTGGTGTGTTATAATCTGGCATAACTTTCAGTCACACAGCCACCTACAAGCTACTGGAGAGCCACAAACTGACAGAGAGGGGATGGCCTCTCTGAGGGACCACCCCAGATTCCAGAATGTCTCTGGGAGTTTGTGGGGGTTTCTAACCTATCATTCCTCTGCATTTCCTGTGTGATTTCCCTCCAGTTGCATCCCGACTTCCCTTTGGTGTGTATTGCTGCTGCCATTCAGCTGTCTGCACCAATCAACAGCACTGCAAGTAGTTAGAGACACCGATCTTCCTTGTATCTCAAACACTCTCAACGGCTCTCCACCCCACGGCTCTCAGCCAAATCACAGGCTTCTGTAGATCTCAGAGACTGCTTCTGAGCAGTGGGTCACTGTGTACTACTGGCTGCTCCTGCCATGGGAAACCCCAGGCTTTTACAATGACCTCCAAATGGGCGGGCTGCCCCCGTGCCTCTATGATGCCAACAGTCCCTTGCAGGTGCAGGTTTCCGATGCTCACCCCTGTCCTCCAGCCAAGCCAGAGCCCCTTCTTTCTGCTGCTGTGTTCACGTAGAGTGGGTCTGGGCCCCAGGGCTACATTTATTTTATCCCCACAGAACATTCTTCCACTAATTTATGTTCATCCTTATAGAGTTGCTATATTTGCTTTATTCAAATTCTGGCCCCTCTAACACTTTAAGAAATATTTCGTTTAAAGTACACATTCGTATGTAATTTAGTGAATGAAGCAACGTCTATAGATTAGCTAAGCATAGTCTCAGAAGGGCTGGGGTAATGGAGATAATTGTGTAAACAGAACCAGCACTTATTTGTATATCTCATATATTGATTAGAACTTTATCTTAATTCCAATTTTATCTTAACATGCTTAATTGAATGTTAAGGTAAAAATAAGGATTAAGGGACCTGAGTTTTATCAAGGAGCCCTGGTGGCACTTTTGGGTAAACAGTGGACTGCCAGCCATAAGGTTGGCAGTTCAAACCCACCAACCACCTTGCAGGAGAAAGAAGAGGCTGTCTCTTCCCGTCATGATTTACAGCCTATGAAACCCTTTAGAGGGTCACCATGGCCCTGAATTCGCTTAAAGACAGTGGATATGGGCATGTTAGAGCTATAATTTTTCTGACAAAGGATAGTATTCATTCATGGTAGGAATACTATCACCAGTCCCACAACCTTGTATTTGGTGTGAATTTATGGGTTTGCTTATGTGTAGAACCGCACAAGGAGCCTTAATGCCACAGTGGTTAAGCTCTAAGCTGCTAACAAAAAGGCCAGAAGTTCAAATACACCAGCCGCACCACAGGGGAAAGATGTGGCAATCTGGTTCTGCAAAAATGATAACCTTGGAAATCCTCTAGGGCAATTTTGCTGTGTCCTATAGGTTCATTATGAATGGAAATTAACTCGACAGCCATGTGTTTTATTAGAGTATGCCATAAAGGATGTGTGGGCCAGAGATGACCTCCCCTGGCTCCCGTACTGCCACGAGGAGGCAGGGGCCAAGTATGCTTCTTTGCTCCATCCCTCTCTACCTCTGCTGACAGGAACCATTTTTCACAGGACACTTACTATGCTGGGTTCAAGTCCTCGCAGTGACCACACAGAAATCACCGACAATACTCACAATTGCGGGTGTTAGTGAAGGGTGTTAATGTGTTATCACAAGGCAGGATCAGTAAGACACTAAAGATACTGTCACTGTTCACAGCCCATCTCTCCTCAGCCAGCAGCCAAGTCTCCCTCTGGTTTCTTCAGACTCTAAGTGACTAGGTCTCTGCTTCTGCCTCCATAGACCAGGAAGCTTCCTGGTGCCAGAGCTCCGGGGCGGCTCCTCTGCTCAGTCTCATGGTTTCTTGATGTGGCCTCTGGTATCTGCCTGATTCCTTGGCTCGGTCTCCTAATCCCTGTGCCATGATCTCTGCTCTTCGGATCTCAGCCTCTGCCACTCGAAACAGAGATTCCGAATGTGCTCTTCTTCCAATGTGTCTGAGATTTCTGGCCTCATAGATGGATCATTCTTACAGCCACAGGAGTAGAAACTAAAATTGACCAATCCCATCTATTAGCTTGACACAGTCCCACCCAACCATTTGGTTGGAATTATAGATACATGGATAGAAGATCCATATTAAGAAATTTCACGAGATGACAGCGCACAAAAGAAGTTAAATCCATTTCAAACTTGAATTGAACATATGTGGTGCATAAGGGCCTATGACAGGTACTAGGGCTGTGAAGCTGCATTAAACATGGTAAGGCTGTGCTGGGCCATGAAAATAGAAAAGGGATAGTTTACTTCAGGTGGAGCAAATAGCTCATGTAGAAAGGCATCGAGTGTGGAAGCTACATGAACTGTGTGAGGTCGGATGAAAGGTCAGGCAGAGCTAGAGTGATACAGATATGAAATCTATTCTCTAAAAGCATATAATTCACGATAGCAGATTGCTCTGAGCAAAAAAATTCATGTTTTATAGATTATTGCCCAAATGACTTGAGAGCAAATGCTATGTCATCTACACCAAGGCTTAGCTTAAACTTGTTTGATGATGGGGCGGCATTTACATACAAAACAACAACAATATGCTTTTGTTGGAAGTAGGAAGATGGGTATGTATGTTTCAAAAAGTGGAGTACCTTGTCAAGAGACTCCGTGAGGGAGGAACACTGTAGAATTATCATGAACTAATCAAAGCAGGGAATTCATACCCTACAAGGGATCACTGTGAGAGTTAGTGATAGGGAGATAGCACCTGGAGCTGCCACTGCTAATGAGGTAGCAAGTGGCAAATACCTGCTATCAGCATCTTTCATAAGCAGAGACGTGCTAAAGCAGCTCTCATATAATCCATGAGGGAAATTTCTATTACCAGAGTGTTGATGCTGGAAAGTAGCATCGAGATCTGAAGCTTTCGGAAATCTGCCAAATATTTTTACTGAGACAGCCTTTAGGTAACAACTAGTTCAACTTATTTCACAAACCAGGAAACTGAGGTTCAGAGAGGTAATGCGTGTGGCTCAAAGGCACACAGTCCCAGAGCTTGTCGTAGATTTTGCTGCCTCGTCCCACCCACTTTTATTAGACAGATAGATAAATAGATATTCACGAGCGAATGGAGTGTTTTTCCCAAGGTGTTTGCTTCCAGAGCTGCGGTAGTAACGATAAAAACCCAGCCCTTTTACTTCTGGGTCTCCCTCTAGAGCATTTTACTTTTAGGAGTCAGCACTTACTTTCTGCCCAAGGTGATAGGGGATGCACACGTACCAAATTTCAACTTAGAATTGAATATAGGATCCTTACAAAATTCAAACCAAGAAAAAAATTGGCATTCAGATTTTTCAGCCATCCTATCAGAAATGGAGAGTTCTTCAACTTCCTAGAGGTCAAAGGCGGTTTCCATTTGTTATGACATATATGTATGACTTGTTTTAATATATGAGAGAGCTTCAGAAGGGTTCATGGAAACATGGATTAGAAGATTTGTTTTTGTTTTTGTTTTGTTTTTTGAGCTCTTTGAACCCCCTGCAGACTATCATAAAACTACAGGGAGTGGGCAAAGCCTGTGAGGTTGAATAGTGCCACTGTCTGCCTGTTCTTCGGTAGGCCACATGGCTTTCTGGCCAGACAAGGAGATCACAGGACTTAGAGGGGGATTTGTGCTTGTGGAGGGATTTATGGTAGGTGATACGTCTCTTCAAAGTTGATAGTTTGTATTTCAGGATTTTTACTTCACTATATTAAATGTGAGGAGCCCTGGTGGTGTAGTGGTTACTCATTGGTCTGCGATCCACATGGTCAGCAGTTCGAAACCACGAGCAGCTCCACAGGAGAAAGACTGGGTTTTCTACTCCAGTAAACAGTTATAGTCTTGGAAACCCACAGGGGTCGTCGATATGACTCAGTATTGGCACTATAGCCATGAGTTTGATTTTGGTTTATTAAATGTATGAAAAAATGCAATTTGAGTTCTGTTAATACACAAAACATTTTATGATTATTACGTCAAGGAAATAGTTCTGCCTAGGACACACCATTATTGTGTCACATGGATCCTAGATGACATGGAGGTATTGGCCTCTTTGGGCCACACAGTCCTTTTTACCGTTTCCCCGAAAACCCGACGGACACCGGAGCTAATACGGCAAATGTGTATAGAGCAGAGAGACGTCGTGGGGATGCTTCCTTTCTGGAAATATGGCAGTTGAGAGGCCAGATACAATGTAAAATCTGGAGGAAGGCATGTGGCAGGTCTCAAGACATCAGGGAGAGAAGGAGAGGAGGAAACAAACAGAAAGTCATGGGTGAGCGGGCCAGTTGAAGGGCAGTCTGGGTGGGTCCTGGCTATCGATCAGTTCCAGCAATATTACTGGGTGAGCCTGCCTCATTAGTAGGGCAAGCAGTTCAGACAGAGTGTGAACATGCAGTGTTCTGGGACAGGGCAGAGATCAGAGCCCAAGGCCTAACCAGAACATGTTGTCGCTGGGTGACCTCAAGTTATTTCCAGCCCACAGAGACAGAGTAGAACTGCCCCGTTACATGTTGTTGTTACGGTTGTTGTAAGTTACATACCCTAGAACTGGTTCAGACCCATAGTGGCCCGATGGACAGCAGAACAAGACACTGCTAGTCCGGTGTCATCCTCACTAGTGGTCCTGTGCCTGAGCCCAGTGGTGCAGCCACGGTGTCAATCCATGTCCTTGAGGGCCTTCCTCGCCTTCACTGCTGGCCTTCTGCAGCACTGGTCTTTCCTGACAGCATGTCCAGAATATGTAAGTCCGGCTACTGTGCCTCCAAGGAGCACTGTGGCTATACTTCTTCCAAGAAAGACAGATTTTTCCTTTCAGCGGCCCATGGTATTTACCGTCTTCTTCTCAGCACCACACCGAATGCAAAGCCATCCATGCGTCTTTGTTCAATGCCCGACTTTCACATGCATGGGAGGCACTTGAAAATACCATGGCTTGGGCCAGGAGCAACTTAGTCCTCAAAGTAGCATCCTTGCTGTTCAGGACTCCAAAGAGTCTTGTGCAGCAGATTGACCTGTGCAAGATCAAAGCAACGCATCCTTTGATTTCTTGACTGCTGCTTCCATGAGCATTGATTGTGGATCCAAGAAAGCCAAGATCCTTGACAACTTCAATCTTTTCTTCATGCCTCACGATGTTATCTATTGGTCCACTTGTGAAGATTTTGGTCTTCTCAACATCGAGTTGTCCTCCACACACAGGTTGCACTCCATGGTCTTCTCCAGCAAGTGCTTCCAGTCGCTCCTACTTCCAGCAAGCAAGGGTGGGTCACCTGCACATTTCAGGTAGTTAATAACATCCCTCCAATCCTGATGCCACACTCTTCTTCATATAACCCAGCTTCCCTGATGATTTCCTCAGTATCCAGATTGAATAAGTATGGGGAGAGGTTAGAGCTGAGACACAGCCCTATCCTGATTTTAAACCATGCGGAATTTCCTTGTTCCGTTTCTATCATAAAAGCCTCTTGATCCATGTACAAGTTCCCCGGCAGCAAAATGAAGTGTTTTGGAATTCCCATTCTTCTCCAGGTTATCCAGTTATCTATAGTTTGTTATTATCCACACAGTTGAATGCCTTGGTATAGTCAATCAAACACAAGGAAACATTGTTTTGATATTCTGTGCTTTGATCCAACATTCATCTGACATGAGCAAGGCTGTCCCTTGTTCTCTGTCCTCTTCTGAATCCAACTTGAACTTCTGGCAGCTCCCTGTTGATATACTGCTGTGACAGTTGTTAGAAGATCTTGAGCAAAAGTGTACTTGTATGTGACATTAATGATATTGTTCTATAGTTTGAGCATTCTGTTGGACCGTCTTTCTTTGGAATGGGTACAGCGATAGAGACCTTCCATTCAGCTAGCTAACTAGCTATCTTCCAGATTTCCTGGCATAGACCAGTCAGTGCTTTCAGTGCTTCATCATCTTATCGACGCATCTCATTTGGCATTCAATCAATTCCTGGATCCCTGTTTTTGGCTACTTCAGCGAAGCTGGAACTTCTCTCTCCAGCTCATACGCTACCTCCTGAAATGGCAGGATGTTGGTGAGTTCTTTTTGGTACAGTGACTCTGTGTATTCCTTCCATCTTTTTTTTTTTTTTAATGCTTCATGCATCATTAAATATTTTGCCCAGAGGATCTTTCAATATTTCAACTTAAGGCTTGAATTTTTTCTTGCTATTTCAGTTTATGATATGGGCAGCATGTTCTTGCCTTTTGATTTTCTAATTCTAGATCTGTGTGCATTTCATGATTACATTTGGCTTTGTCTTCACGAGCTCCCTATTGAAAATGTCTATTCATTCTTTGACTTCATTATTACAGGGGTCCATTAAAAGTCCCCTGGAGCAGGTTTCGTGGGAATGCGAGAAAGTAGAACTTGTAAACTGAATAGTATATGAAACACGAGAGTGATCATACACAGATGTGAAGAGATTTCAGTCTAGTACTAGGTCTATGGAGTGATGCTTACTAAACATAATATGTATCAAAAGCCCCTCAGCATTGGATCAGATTCCCAAAGTGGTGGTTAAAAAGTGTCTTGTGACTTTATTGGGTTGGGAACTGGTCTGTATGTTTCTAAAAAGAATAGGTCGGAGGGTTGACAGGTGTTAACTTGGGTGAAGGGGAAAATGTAATTCACAAGAGGGAGAAGAGCAATCAAAAGGAGGATTAGGGTAAGCTATTTGGGGGGTGATAGGTAAATCAAACTGCTGAATATAAAATTAATTATCTGAATTGTAACCCCCCCCCCACCTAAATCACAATTGAAAATTGTTTAAAAACAAGACTAAGAATCCTAAATGATTCTGATGTACAACTGGGGCCAGAGAACACTCCTGTGGACATTCTTCACAGTACCAACACATCAAAGAATTGTTGTACTTAATGTTTAACAAAGACTCTGGAATGCTTAGAAAAGACTACTCCCACTTTAATAGTTTCTGGGTCTAGATAAAGGCCATAAAAAACGAGAGGCGCGGCTTTCCTCGCCCCATCTGAAGTCATCAGGGGCAAAATGCCCTTGAAACAAGCACCAGTAGGATCAACATACAGATGCAAAATTGAAGCATTATCTCACCCCCTCAGTGCTTAGTGGAAATGAGTCCCCATTGACTAAGCTCTGGGCATGCATAATTAGCAGTCTGACCACCAGTCAGAAGAAATCATTGCAGTATTGCATAAGGAATGAGTGATGCCTCTTCAGAAATGTAGCACAAAATATACTACTTAAAGGAATGCACACATTATTAACCTCTTTATAGTTCAAGTCATTAGAATGCAATGCGGAATATTTCCTGACATTAGAGAAGATGGGTGTGCTAGGAGACAACCCGTTAGAGCAAAACCAGACTGTGATTTCAGTGGGCGAGATCTGGATGCACTTACTGACCAGCTGAGGGAATTGTACTTGGCCCTCGGTGTCCCAGAAGTGAGAAGGGCTGATACACCCTTCAAACTTCCCAAGATCTATTATTCTATATTGTTCGTCATTATGAGCTAGGGTTCACAGATGGGGATGGGTTGGAGGACTGCAATAATATTAGGTGGCAGAACATGTATCAATACAGTTTACACTCTTCTAGTAAACTCCTGCAATGTCAGAGAACACCCTCTCTGCATTTGACAGTCATAGCTCCAAATCCTTAAAGCTCTTTCATTACAAAGAGAATGTGAAACAGAAAATAAAATGAACAGCTTTTCCTTGGTTCTTTAGCCGATCTTTTATAGAGCATTCAAACATGCCTTTCATTCATTCATTCATTCAATACATATTAATTGACACACTCTGTTTAGGACAGAATACAGATGAGACTTTCCATTCCCCACAAAGAGTTACAGTCTCAGAAACCCACAGAGGCAGCTCTACCCTATCTTCAGGAGTTCCACAGTGTTTTTCAGGAGTCAGAATGGGCTAGGTAACAGTGAGTTAGTACGATGTTATAGGCACTGCATTATTATGCAAACTCTTACCCCCAGGGACTTTAGAGACTAATAGAGATGATTAGAAATATGTAATGTCCAAGAAACTAGAAACATTATATTAGAAAATTATGACTGCCATAAGAATTTAGAGTAAGAGAGCTTATTTCTCATTTGCTTCAGATTTATAGAGATGGTTCCTGAATTGTAAACTAATGATTGGGTAGGTTTGGGAAGACAAAATTGGTAGGGGCATGACATTTCAGACACAAGTAGTTTAAAGAACATATGTAAACATGTTTAGAGACTAATGAGCAATATAGTTTAATGTTCTGGGCATGTGAAGGGGATCCCTGGAGAATGAACTGAAAAGATGATGTGGATGAGTGATGGTGAATAGCTTGTAGTGAGGCTCAAAGGTTTCACTTTTCAGGAAGTTACAGTCTACAGATCATGCCATTTCTGGGTTTGTTTAAATTTCTGCTTGTGCGGCACCTGTGCTATTAACTGTGATCCCCAGGGGGATGTGTCTATGTTTCCCCATACTGACACTGGTCTTTGATATGTGATGGTGGGACGCTAAAGGTGAGGTCTGTTTTTCTTTTTCATTTTTTAAATGCTTTTACTCACACCATACTCTGATCTCATTAAGTCTTAATTTTAGTCCAGATGTTTTAAGAGGATATACATATTGGAAGAAACTGATTCCTAGGGCTTCAGGGAGTATCATAATTTTTTACCAGAATAAAAAAATCTCATCTTTTTTGGTGGAGGGGCTGGTGATTCCAAACCACTGACCTTGAGGTTAGCAGACCAATCTATGGTCTTGAGGTCAGCAGTCTACTGTGCTACTAAGGCTTCTTAAAGCCATGTACACACGGGCTTAATTAACTGGTGATGCATTGCCTTACCACGGCAGTTCTTTTTAAGAGATTTCAATACTCAAAGCCAGAAGAGTTATTATCCAAATGCTTATGTGTAAGGTAGTAAGGAATTCCCCTGTTCTCTTAAGATAAAAATGTGTTCCTTACCTTCTCCCATCCTTATCAAAAGGGCCCTTTTTTGATTAAGTATTTGACTAGATATTTCTAGAGCTCCTTGTTAGGTTTGACCTTAGCATTAGCAAATGTGTCTGATATTTTATAACTACAAGCTTCCTGCTTCTAGTTTGCATTTAGAATATGTTCCCTTCCTCAAGTGTTTGATGTTTTCTCCTTACAGCTAATGAAAATGCTGTACTGCTGTCAACATTCAGAAAGCAGAGTTATCATTTCACTGTGGTTGTTCAGGAAAATTTAAATTAGGTTTGTACTCATCAAAATCACAGACTGTTTAGGCATAAGCAAATTAAATGCAAATAATATACAAAACAAAAGGTGCATTTGGTACACTTTGATATGACTTTCTTGGAAATAATATTAGAAAGTGACAGGGTGTTTTGTAGGTTTAATGGAGCGGTCTGGCTGGAGAGGTCACCTGCACAAAAAAGGAAGAAAAGGTGGTTTTATGCTGTTTGCTTATACCAGAATTGCCTTCCTGCTCCCGGAAGTAAAAGGGAAAACGAAAGAAGGCTAGCCCCGGGAATCTGCTAAGAGCAAAGAGACAAATGGCATTATTTTGGCTGCCTTTGGTGTAAATTCTGTTAAATCAAGGAAAAGGAGAGAAACATTTAAAAAAAGAAAAAGAAAGAAAGGTGTGTCAGGGATGATCTGTGTGACTTGCCTCTAGATTTAGTCCTGTTAGTTTCAGTTTACGGTCAATTTGAACTCTGGTTACGGACATCGGCATTGTTTTTATGGCATGCTGTATTTTATTGCCTCACACATTATGGTAAACAAAACCCCGAAGACCAAACTCTGCCGTGGGGTCCATGCTGACTCCTAGAGACCCTGTAGGATTGTATGGCGATTACCTTCATTTCGCTGCATATCAATTGTTTTCATAATACATTTTTCATGGTGACAAAGCAAATCACTGTATTTGATAAGATGTAGTTTAAGGAGTGCTAAATAAAGGTCTCAGTATCAAAAAAGATAAAAAAGAAAAGCCGCCCTCTTGGATTGAAAATGGTGTCACATGTAAAGGTTATTCCTCACTGTAGTAATCCTTTATGTGGATTTCACGGTGTGTGACTATGTGATTCATCACTGCGTAGCCTCTGAGGGCATGGGATACCAAGCAGGTAAGTGATGATGAGATGGATTAATAGTTGGAATTTAGGATTTTAGGACTAGGCCTGGATTTTAAAGGATGTGGCACTGCCCGGTGAGCTAATGAGACTGAGTGAGACTTTTCTGTAGATCAGACCAAGTATCCACCTAGAATTATTATCCTTACCCTCATTTGATATTTAACTTGTGAAAAGTCAACATGCAGGCATTTGATTGAGGAAAATGTTATATTGAAGCATCACTTTATCAGTTTTATAGCCATCAAAAGATGATACTTCTTTCTTTTAGTTTTATGCCTCTGGACACTTGTTTCCCTCAAACTGTATGGACACAGATTCACAGAATAAAGGGGTCTAATATTGGCATTGGGAGATAAGTGATCTTGGGCAAGTTAATAAAGAACATTCACCATCCATTTTCTCATTTGTGAAATATCGTTAATAGCCTTGATGAGATTTTTAAATGGAGATTTGATGTGGATGTATATAATCTGGTTGGGTGCTGGCATAGGGTAAATATTGGATAAATATTAACTACTTTCATTATTATTAAGGAGTCCTGGTAGTTATGAATTTGGTTGTGATCTATAAGGTCAGCAGTTTGAAACCACTGGCCCTTCCCTGTGAGCAATACAGGGCTTTCGATTCCCATCAAGAGTTACTCAGAATGCAGAAGCAGTTCGACCCTGTATGATAGGGTCGCTGTCAGTTGGCATTTCCTCCATGCAGAGAGTTTGTTTTTTGGATTTGGTATCATTGTTCTTGATGCCATTACCTCTCTGAGACACATTCTGAAAATTATTCCTTTCTAGAAATAAACTTTTAATCATTATTATTTGTATTCTTCTCTAAGTCTCTGGAATCAGCACCATCAGGCTATGTGGTTTATCCTCCTCTAGATAGTGCAAACACATATATAGTTAATTTGATGTCAAATAAATGCATTGAGAGAATCTTGGGTGATCAATCTTTTTTATTTCAAGTGATGTAAAAGATCTTTGATAGTGGGCTTGGTTCCTGACTAAATGAACTGACCATGAGGTGCCCGTTATGACCAACTTCTCCTTTACATCTTGGACAAGAGCCTCTATTTATTTTGGCAGAGTTCTGTGTATGGAAAGGTATCATAGAAATGAATAGGAAATGGAGTTAATGGATGTTCTGTTGTCTGATGTTCTCAATGTGAGCAAAACACATCATTAGTAAAGAACTTGATATACAGAGATGTAAATTATTAAAAATACCAATTGAAATCCTGGAACGGCTTTGCTGTATGGAATACAATCCCTTGCTTAACTATGGTGAATTCAACTTTGGAGCATTGGAGCATTGTTGGCTCAGTGGTAGAATTCTTATCCTCCTTTTTGGAGATCTGGGTATCATTGTGCCCAAGGTATCTCACACACAGCCACCCAATTGTGACTGGAGGCTTGCCACAGTTGCCATGATGCTGAACGGCTTTGTGCAATGCTTTCAAACCAAGATGGACTTAAAAAAAAAAAAGGCCTACTAATCTTCTTCTAACATCAGCCAAAAAACCCCCATGAATCACAAACGTCCATCCTTCACTGATCGTTGGGATGGCTCGGGCTAGGGCAGCACTTTTTTCTGTTGTACCTGGGGCCACCATGAATGAAAGAGGTTCTCTTGGGCAGATAATACAGCACTGGTTCCTATGTACTCTTATATGTGTCTTGGTAAATGTTGATCTCATATTTTCATGCTTTCAATTGCCACAATGTGTTTAATTGCTATTTCCCCACTCATTTCATGAATTCTTTCCCCTTAGCTCAAATTATTCCATAGATTTCTCATATATAAAAGTTCCCAATAGACCCGGAAAGTAAAAATCAAATCCATAACTGATAGTCTATTCCAACTCATGGCGACGTGATAGGATAGGGTAGAATTGCCCCAGAGTAGCACGTGGGTTTGAACCACTCATGTTTCAGGTAGTAGAAGAGTGTGTAATCACTTTGCCACTAGGGTTTCCAATAGAACATAGAAGTTTCAGTCAGAAATGATATGGCCAAACGTCATTGATTAGCAGCTCAATAGGCCAAAGATCTGATAGAGTGAAGTGCTGTTTGGGTTTCCTCTGTTGTTTCAGTGCCATGGACTCACAGCACTGACCCCTAGCACTCCTGTCTACACCCAACACGGTGAAACAGCGCTGGGTCTGGCATCAAGCTCACGGTTGTTCTTAGCTTTGAGCTCAGTGTTGCAGCCACCAGGGCATTCCATCTTGTCAAGGCCTTCCTCTCTCTCACTGTCTCTCTGCATTCCCAAGCATGATGTCCTTGTCTTTCTTTCTTTCTTTCTTTTTTCTTTGTAATTTAACTTTTATTCATTGCTACAGAACACACTGTGTAATACGTTGCATCCGCTTCTGTAGCTGGTGGAGATGAGCATTATCCAGTCGTTTGTTCACCTGTCAGAAAAATGCTTCCATAGTCCATGTTCTCCAAACCCTTTGATGTGTAGTAATGATTCACCCCAGAGACACACCTATCTCTTTCCATCAAACTCCACTGGTAGTGAAAATGGGCAACTCTCTTCTCCTTCCCCCTGTTAGTAAACTTGTAGATGTGGCAGCCAGGTCGCCATCACAATGACTCCAGGGAGAATCTCAAACCACATTGCGGTGGACTTTCCTCCAAGCCTGATGTCCTTTTCTAGGGACTAGTCTCTCCTAACAACCTGCCCGAAGTTCATGAGCCCAAGTCTTTGTCATTTGGCTGTCCCTCTTTCACCACAGATATGTTTGTTCTCTTGGCAGTTCCTGGTGCTTTCAGTATTCTTCTCCAGCACCATGATTCAAATGCATAAATTCTTCTTCGACTTTGCTCCTTAATGTCCAACTTTCCCATGCGTAGGAGGATATTGAAAATACCCTGGCTTGGGGCAGGTACTCCTTACTCCTCAAAGTAACATCTTTGCTTTTCAACACTTTCACAGAGTCAGGTTTACCCAAGGCAACATATTTTATCCCTTGACTGCTGCTTCCATGTGTATTTATTGAGGATCTAAGCAAAACAATTTCGCTCTTTTCTTCGCTTATCATGCCACCTATTGGCATCATGTGAGGGTTTGGTTTGTCTTTCCAAACTGCAATCTACGGTGAAGGCTTCAGTCCTTGATCTTCGTCAGCAACCCTTTCAAATCATCCTAACCTTCCACAAAGCAAGCTGGTGTCATCTGCATCTTGTGGATTGTCAATAAGCCTGCCTCCAATCTTGATGCCATATTCATTCTTCTTCATGTAAGCCAGCTTCTCTAATTATTTGCTCTGTATACAGATTGAATAAATAATAGTGAGAGGATACAACCCCGACACACATCTTTCCTGATTTTAAACCATGCAGAATTCCCTTGTTCTGTTTGCACAATTGTCTCTTAATTTATGTGCAAGTTCTGCATAAGTACAAACAAGTGTTCTGGAATTCTCATTCTTCTCAAGGCTATCCATTGTTTTTATAGTACACACGGTCAAATTCCCTTTCTTGCTCAGTAAAACACAAGTAAACATCTTTTGGGGGTTTTCTCTCAGCCCTGATCCATCTGACATCAGCAATGATATTCCTTGTTCCATGTCCTCTTCTGAATCTGGCCTGAACCACTGGCAGCTCTCTGTCAGCATACTGCTTGCAACCATTGTCTGATGTCTTCAGTGAAAATTTGCTGGCATGTGATATTGATGATATTATTCTTTAGTTTGAGCATTAGGTTGGATCATCTTTCTTTAGAATGGGTACAGATATGAATCTCTTCCAGTCAGTTGGCCAGGAAGCTGCTTCCAATCTTCCTGGCATAGACTTCCAGTGCCTCACCAGTTTGTTGAAACATTTCAATCACTATCTATCTATGCCTGGAGCCTTGTTTTTGCCTAATTCTTTCAGTGCAGCTTGAACTTTTTCCTTCAGCACTATTGGTTCTTCCTCAGATGCTATCTCTTAAAATGGTGGAATGTGGACTAGTTCTTCATACAGGGCTTGTGTATTCTTTCTATCATTTTTTGGATGTGTCCTGCATCACTCAATATTTTGCCAACAGTCTTTTAATACTGCACTTCAGGATTTGAATTTTTTTCTTGAGTTCTTTCAGTTTAAGATATGCTCAGCATGTTCTTCCTTTTGGATTTTCTAACTCTAGGTCTTTTCCCATATAAAGTTTTACTTTGTCTTCCAGAGTTGACCTTTAAATGTTCTGTTCAGCTCTTTAACTTAATCACTCCTTCCATTTGCCTCGGCTACACTATGTTTAAGATCAATTTCAGAATCTCTTCAGACATCCACTTGATCTTTCCTTTTCTCCTGCCTTTTTAATGGCCTTTGCTGTCTTCATGCATAGTGTTCTTGATGTCATCCCACCGCTCATCAGTTTTTCTGTCATTAGTGTTCAGTGCATCAAATCTGTTCTTGAGATGTTCTTGGAATTCATGTAGGATAGACTTAAGGTTATACTTTGACTCATGGATTTGTTTTAATTTTCTTCAGCTTCAACCTAAACTTACATAGGAACAATTGATTATCTGTTCCACAGTCAGCCCCTGATCTTGCTTTAGTTGCCCATACTGAATTTCTCCGCTGCCTCCTCCCACCGCTATAGTTAATTTGATTTCTGTGTATTCCACTGGGAGATGCGCACGTGTATAATCACCATCTGTGTTGTTGAAAAAACGGTATTTGCTATGAAGAATTCATGGGTCTTGCAAAATTCTATCAGGTGACCTCCAGCATCTTATCTATCACCAAAAGAAGATTTTCAAACTACAGTTACCTCATCTTTGTTTCCAACATTTGTATTCCAATTTCCCGTAATTATCAATGCATCTTGATTGCATGTTTGATCAATTTCATACTCTAGATGTTGGTATGATTCTTCAGTTTCTTCATCATTTGCTTTAAGGGAAATCTGCTGCACAAGCCCTCTTTAGATTGTTGAAAAGTGAGGATGTTACTTGGAAGACTAAGGCCTGACCTAAGAATGATGGTATTTCCATTGGCCTCCTATGCAAATGAAAGTTGGGCACTAAGTAACAAAGATGGAAGATTGATGCATTGGAATTGTGGTGCTGGAGAAGAACATTGAAAGTACCATGTCCTGCTGAAAGGAGAAACCTATCTCTCTTGGAAGAAATACGGCCAGAGTACTCTCTGCGTGAAAGCATCCCAAGCCTTTGTCTTACCTACCTTTGGGCATGTTGTCAAGAGAGACCAGTCCCTGGAGATGGTCATCATGCTTGGTAAAGCAACAACGGGCTTAAACATAGAAACAATTGTGAGGAGAGCGAAGGACCGGACAGTGTTTCCTTTTGGTGTACCCAGGGTCACAATGGGTCCAGTCCGGAATAACTGGATGGCACCTAATAATAGCTTTAGTGATTGCTGCATACATTTGAATGATAGTTGTATTGATTAGATTTCCTTGAACTCTGGGTGATCTTATCCTATCACAGACAGTATTGTATTTCAAGATAAATTTTGAAATGTGTTTTGATGGTGAATGTAACACACTTCTTCAATCTATCCTTCCTGGCATAGTATCCCATATAGTTTTCTGATTCAGATGGGTCAATAACAGTCCATTTCAGCTCAAAAATATCTCAAATGCTGATTTTTGTGTGTTTCATTTCATTTTTTTGACAATTTCCAGTATTCCTAGATTCATATTTCATATATTCTAAGTTTTAGTTATTAATGGATGTTTGCAACAGATTCTTCTCATTTTGAGTCATGCCCCATCAGCAGACAAAGGTGTAGAAGGTTTCACTCCCGCACGTTTTGCTCCATACCCGTGCTTGTGGTCGAGGTCTTCCTCAGTCATCCTGCTTTACTGCATCCCTACTGGAGGGGCTTAGCTTCTGACACTGTCTCTGACTATGTTCTGATTCGATTCTTGAAGTACTCCATGTTTGACAGTGTTGAAATGTTGTTCCTAAGGCTCATTCCTCAGAAATGGACAGCCTATGTCTGCATTGTAGTATGTTGCTAGTCTGGACGCTCTGCTGAAACATGTTCACTTTGGATGACTCTGCTGGCATTTGAAATGCCGGTGCCATAGATTCTGGCATCTTAGTATGTGATATTAAAGTACCTAAATGGATATATTTAAATTTTTAAAGGCTCTGTACTTACTCATCAGGATACAGTCCTCTCTGCAGTGGAGGAAACCTGTAGCATAGAGGTAGAACACAGTGCCTGCTTCTTCCGGATTGTCATCTAACTGTGATAGTGGGAAACGCACTGTGGAAATACTTGTTGCATTCTCATGTTCTAAAACTGATATTGCTTAACGTTCCCAGTTCCTTTTGTTTCCTATAACTTTTATTTTGATAGCATCTATTTCTTTCTCTAATAAGCACATTGCTTAACTCATCAGGGTCACTTGCTCAAGAAATATTTGCAGAATAAATTTATCTTTAGTTGACATTCTAAGAGTTTATTGTGTCCTTCATTATCTAAAATAGGAAGAGTATATGGGTTGACCCACATGATATTGGAAAAAACTCATATATTTAGAGATAATAATACATAAGTTCAAATCTCCTTTTAATTTATTACCTGAATTCATGTATTAGCTGAAAACATAAAGCACATTTTCTGAGCCTCAATTATTTCACAAGTAAAATGGGTATTTTTTCCCATTGAATAAGTAAGTCTTTTGTAGAGTCTTCTACTACACTATGCATGTATGTAACTCCCACTACCATTGAGTCAATGCTGACTCACGGTGACCTGCTGTGGGTTTCTGACACTGTAACTCTTTACTGGAGTAGAAAGCCCCTTCTTTCTCCCATGGACCTGCTGGTGGTTTTTACCTGCTGACCATGCAGATCGCAGCCCTATGCGTAACCACTATGACCCGTATCCTATGTGGGGATCCAGACATATAGGAGGGTAAGTGAAAAAGTATTGCAATAAAGCATAGAAAATATTGTTTAAAGTATCAGAATGTGAAGTTATTGCTTGTGTTCTTCTCTTAAGTGAAATGACACAAAATGATTTTATTAAGGTATAGATAAGGTTGGAGGGAATCTGCAAGGTATTAGGAATCCCCTGGGACTAGCACCAACAAGGAAACTTTACTATGCATCATAGGAAAGAGCAAGGGGTCAAATGCCATGGTTCTAAGGAAAGGTAATTTGGAACCTTGCCTTTGGGACAGTGATAGAGTTAACCCATAGCAAAGCAAGTGCGACCAGAAGTTATATGCCCTGTTGTGATGTTACTCATCTTCCTACTTCCTGCTAATGCCTGTGATGGGTCAAATGCACTCCGAAGAAAAAAAGAGCTGAATAGAATAGAAAAGAGAGCATACTTATTAGTCGATAGATCTATCACAGGCATATTTTTTGCTGCCTAACATTCAGATTGACCCTATAATTTAGTATGTAAATTGTAACACTTGAGAATGAAATATATTATTATTCATAATCATTCTAGAACAGCAGACAGACACAAAACAGAACTGTCCCAGGGAAATCAGTGCTTACTGTCACTGTATTAGCAGAGCACAATAAACATGTGAATGTGAATTTCCTTCACTGCCATTTTACCATTTTTCTCTGATTCCTTCTCCTTGTAATATAGTAATGTGGGTATTTTGAGAAAGAAGATTGGATTATTTTAATACAGCAATCTAGACTCATCCCCCAGTGGCAGGCTTTTCAAAGTTGGTAATTATTACTGAGTCCCTCGCTAAAAAATCTGCCAGAGCAGGGCTAAGGATTTAGATTTTCTTTAAACCTAAGGCCTGATTATGTTGTTTAGGAGTCTCCTCCTGCTTAGAAATCTCACTTGAACACCGAGGGCAGTGGAGGCAAAGAGAGTCTATTAGTCCTCAATAAAAGGTCTGTGCACACCATGCGCAGAGGAATTTAGTGGGGCATTTGTTCTTCTCTGTCCATGTCTAGTCTATCTTTTTATATCTTAAAACCAATTACTTCATTTACAGCATATAATGGAGTATAAACCGAGGGTTTGCAGCACATTTTTAATGCAGTTTTTGTGGTAAAATTAGGTGCCTCAGCTGATGCTCGGGTTGGCTTATATCAAGTATATCAGGTCGTTGCTTTGTTTTGAAAGACACCTGTAATTAATATGGTTAGTCTGTGTAAATACTGGTGATTGAACGGGAGTGGTTTTCAATGCCATTATATATAACGCAGACAAGAAATGGTAGAATACTCATGAATCCAGAGAGTTAAGCAGTGCAACTAACATTTCAGCACACCCTGATCCACTAGCACCCACTGCCGTGACTGTATTCTGACTGACAGTGACCCCGGAGGACCGAGTGGACTGTACTCGAGCAGACCATCCCATTTCTCTCTCCTGGAGCAGCTGGTGGATGTGAACTGAAAACCTCTTAGTTAGCAAATGACTACTTTAACCACTGTGCCATGAGTGCTTGAGGCTAGTCCAGCCACAAAGCAAACTCAGCAACTGATGCCAACGTACAAGAACCCCAAGAGGCAGAGTGGTGCTCCTCCATAGGGTTGTCAGTCTTTCTGAGAACAGACAGCATCAGCTTTCTCGTCAGGAGTGGCTCATGAGTTGGAACCACCAACCTTGTGGTTAGCATCGCAATTCTTAGCCTACTGTACCACCAGCATCCTCTATATGCTTATAAGTACAAAAAAAAAAAAAACCCTAAAGAGTAATTGCATTATAGTTAAGAAATGTGAATATGATCAAATGCAAAGAAGTGAATTTGGAACAAAGGAAAACCTAATTTTGAGAATTACTCACGAGCGATTTCTCTCTTTTGCATGTCATTGTTGGAATTTTTTACCACGGGCTTGGAGAATAAATAATTTGGTATATAAATATCCAAGTTTTTATTTCCTTGTTGCTTTCAGGTGCCCTCCGTTTGGATTTGACACATTCTGACGCTATATACAATGGACAAAACACTGCGCTATGCTCACAATTATTGAGCCCATCCTTATAACCACTATGTTAGTCCACCTCATTGTGTTTCATCTTCTCATTTCACTGACCTTCTCCTGTATCAAATACGATGTCCTTTTCCAGGGTCGGTCTCTTCTGATAACATGTCCAATGTACATAAGAGGAAGTCTCAGCGTCCTCTCTTCTGAGGAACGTTCTGGTTGTACTTCTTTTAAGAGATTTGTTTGTTGTTCTGGCAATCCATGATACTTTCAGTATCCTTCACTACCACCATCATTCACATGCATAAATTCTTTAGTTTTCTTATATACTGCTCAAATTTCATATGCCCTTGAGGCAATAAAAAATACCATGGCATGGATTTTGGTCCAGTTATGAGCATCTGGGTTTTTTTAAAATCGAGTTGCAATCTATAATGGAGGTTGCAACCATTGATCTTTATCAGCAAATGCTTCAAGCCCCCTTCATTTTCAGCAGGCAAGGTTGTGTCATCTGCATATCGCAGGTTGTTAAGCAGCTTCCCTCCAATCCTGATGCCTCATTCTTCTTCAGATAGTCCAGATTCACAGATGATTTGCTCAGCATACATACTGAATAAATATGATGCAAGGCTCCTGCCCTGGAGCACACCTCTCCTGATTTTAAACCCCAAAGCATTCCCTTGTTCTGTTTGAATGACTGCCTCTTGGCCCAAGTACAGGTTCCACATGAGCACAATGAAGTGTTCTGGAATTTCTATTCTCAATGTTGTCCATAAAGTTTTGTGATCCACATAGCCAAATGTTTTTGTATTGGTGGTTGTCTTGTCCTGTTTGTGACAGCCCAGTCAATAAGACTCACTTATTTACTTTGAGGGCTCCTGACATCATGAGCAGTCTGGCTTGCGCTGGCATCTGGCGTCCTGGCCCAGGTTTGCTGGCTTGCTTGAGCAATCACTCTGGGCACGGTATCTTGCCCTGCTCCTTTGCCATTAATGTAGTTGAATAAGGTCTCCTCAAGGAGTGGCTTACCCCTGTCCTCGGAGACTTTCTTTTCATTGACAAGTGAGAGAGCCACTTGACTGTGACTCTAGTTGTGTGAGGTGACATATGGCTCCCTCAGCCCTAGAATTTTCCCCACCCTACTGCGAGCTAGGATTTAATTCGTAAAGGGGAGATCCTCACCAACCTCCCAGTGAGTTCTGCCTGCATCTGTGCGATCACCCCACAAAAGTCAGAGGCAAGAATTTTACATTGATAGCCATGCTTTTGAAAATTCATATGTAATGTAATTGAGAATATTTTTGCTATCATTTATACTTTAAAAAAAATTGGAAATAAGAAATTGATATATAACTACTTTATCATATATATATAAAAGAACACATCATAAATTGTTTGTCTAATTTTAAAATTTATTTACTACATACATTCTGAGTTCTGTTATGCACCAGATATTCTTAGGAGTATGTGAGATGCTGTGATGAGTAAGATGTGAAAATTCTCTAATATGGTAGAGTTTACATTTGAAAAAGGGAGACTTCCAATGAGCAATGACTGCAAAATATGTACCCCCCACCACCTATCCCAGTGCTGTGGCCAGATAGCAATGCTAGAGAGTAACAGGGCGTTCTCACTCTAGGTTAAAAAAGGACTTAGGGAAGGGGTGACTTTTAATATGAAGTCTAGAATAATAGGGAATATCAGAAAGCAACAACCCGGGAGACAGTGTTCCGGTCAGCAGGAATAGATAGGACAGGAATTCCGGTGTCAG
Organism: Echinops telfairi; assembly: GCF_000313985.2. Classification (NCBI taxonomy): domain Eukaryota; kingdom Metazoa; phylum Chordata; class Mammalia; order Afrosoricida; family Tenrecidae; genus Echinops; species Echinops telfairi. Next base: position 65,478,563 of record NW_022103920.1, read on the forward strand.
CACCAGCTTGGGTCACTGCAGACAGAGGAAGGTCAGGGGGCGGGACTGGAAAGGGAGAGAGCAGTGTAAGATGGTTGGAAAGGCCTATGAGAATCCCTTGGGTAAGTCAAGAAAGGGATTTCGATTTTATTTTAAATCCCATAAGAAGTCATGGAAAGACCTGCCATAGGGAAGTGACATGATCTGATAGATACGCTTACACGCTCGCTCTGGCTCCTGGGTAGAGACACACAGGGAAGAGGAGCGGAGGCGGCCACCAAGGCGACTCTAAGGTGGGGTGACAGTATGGAGAGAAGGGGTAAAGTCAAAGCTTGCTTTGTTGAAAAGTGTGGCTTTAGAACATAGCCTATATGAATAGAATAATCAGTGATATGAGAACAATTGATCATATCGTCAATGACTAGGATTATTTCTTATTAATACCGAAAATAAATCCCAAGTAAGAGCTGAAGAGAGATTTAAATATTCTCTTAAAAATGTTAACTTTTCCTTTATTAGTTTTTTTCTTACCTGTCATATAGAATAGCACTAACTCAATTTTCTCATATAATTCTGTAGAACATTTTGCCCATTTACCTCTCAGTTTTCTTATATGTTACTGCATATTTTGTGTTAGCTAAACTCCCTGCAACATTTGTGTATACTATGTAATTTATAGATTTTCATGCTGTTTAGAAAAGAGTGATGCTAACTTCTCAAGCCAAGTTGAAAGACGGGCACGTGTTAGCAGGAAGGCATGCTGTGGAGTAGCTGATTGGGGGGATGAAATGACCCATGCTGCATGGATTTGACCAAAAAGAAGAAGGTGATTTGAACAAATCACCCTTAGACAAAATGCAGCCTGCAAATGATGCTAGGGATGGATTTGGGAAGCTCTCTACTAACTGAGCTGAGGTTTCTGACAGGCCCAGGCTTGACATTTTGATCAAATATTTAGAAGGAGCTCTGAGGGAAAGGGAAAAAGGGGCAAGGAAGAGGGCAGTGAGGGGAAGGTTTACAGTGCAAACGGAGCCTGAACATAACTAAAGTCCAAAACAGGAGAAAAAGGGGGTCTCAGGGAGTTTCTTCCACCACTCCTCCCAGAGAAAAACAGAGGAAAATAAATCACTACATCTTTGAAAGTTTGATAGTAAGAGGATTGACTTTTAGACTCAAGCAGGCATGAGTTTGAAACAGAGATCTAAATTATATGTGTGCCCTTGGACAGGACACAGTGTCTGAGTCTCAGTTCTCTCAGTTGTGAAATGGAGATGTCATGCTGAAATCTTAGTGCTGTTGGGAAAAAATGTCAGTAAGTTGGTGTAGTGTTTGACTCTAAGGCCTGCCTCCCTCCACCCCATTTTATATAAATGTCTTTGCCAAAAAACTTAAAATTGGACTTTGGTTGCCTTCTCTAAAACTGAGACAAATATATATGTCAACAGATTGTTGTCCAATATATTCCCAGTACTATATATATTATTATTGTTAAATTGGCTGGTAATCAATAAATGCTACATTCTTTTCTTTAACTCCTATACCTCATTACCATTACCATGCCATTATAGAAAAAGAAAATTTCCTCCACAATATTCAAGGTTTGAATATTTGAATTTGCTTAAAGTATTTGTTTAACACACTTTTATTTTTTCTCACACAAGATAATTGAGTGATTTCTTCCTCTCAGTTTGACATAATGATTAATATATACCCCTTTCCTTCTCAAAAGTATCCCAAATTTGTTAATAAATCAGATGGTCACCCACATTATGGTTTCTGTTAGTCCTATGTAATTGGAGCTATATATCTTTAGACTATTAATTGCTCTGTGGACAATGATTCACTTAAGAATCACATGCAAAAAAATCGATTATCAACAAACCTGTCTTGGCAGAAGTACAGGCAGAATGCTTCTTAGACTCAAGGAGAGTGAGATTTCGCCTCACGTACTTCGGACATGTAAGCAGGAGAAGGCGGTGCCTGGCAAGGACCACTCAGCTTTGTAAAGTCGGGAGGCAAAGGGAAAGAGGAAGATTTCAATGAGACGCATTGGCGCAGTGGCTGCAACAGCAGGCTCAAACACGGCACGGATCGTGAGGACAGTCCTGGACCAGGCAGTGTGTCAGTCTCTTGTACATAAGGTGGCTATGAATTTGAACTGACTTGGCAGAACTGAACAACAACAACAACAACAACAACAACAACGTTGTCTGAAAAAAAAAGTTTCACCCAAGCCCCAATGAGTCCAACAGCAAGCGCTGACTGATGGGAGACTTCATGATGACCTAGCCTGTCTTGGAGCGTGTTGTGTCAAATCAGAGGAACTTCTTTGAATCATTTCCACAAGCTGAGTGCTGCATAGCAGTGAAAAGCATTCATGAATGCGCTTTTTATCCAGTCTCAGGATCAGGGTTGTCACGGGGATTCATGTGCTAATAAGTACATGTGATCAGCCTTGGCCTTGTCCCCTGGCTTCCATCGGATTTATGCTTCCTTTGGGCCAAATGACCTTTCCGTGTCCCAAACGAATGGGGAGCAGGAGAGGCTTAGGAAGCAGTGGATGACAAAGCCAGGGGCTTTCTTTTCATCTGTCCAATGGGAGAGAAACGCCCTTTCAACTTCACGCTAAATGTGACTCCAACATCATGTCATATTGATACTGGAGACACTCGACAACTTTGAATCTTGAATACTTCGTTTCTGATTAAACAGGTTATGCCTACCCATTTTCTTCATTGGGAGATATTTGCTTCTCAATTCAGTTGATTAAAAAAACACAGTGTAATAGGAAAAGAGCTGAGGAATTTATAATGTTTAATTCGCAAGAGTTAAGCCTCTAAAACCATATCTCATCATCTGTCTTATACTATCCCTTCTCTGAGATGTAACTAGAAATTTATATAAAGCAGTCGCATGCAATAATTTCTGTCTTCAATCAGTTACTAACTTCACATAGGCACACATATGAAAAAAGCTGAAGAAAATTAGAAGATATTGTAAAACAAGTGTTAAGTTAAAAATGAGAACATCAGAGGAGAATTTAGGATTATTTTGCTTAATCAATCCAGTTAAAAAAAATCTTTATATAAATATATTTTAACTTTTAAAATCTGGTATGATTTAGTTGAAACTTTTAAAGCACTGAGAATAATTTTGTATATCTGGCAGAAATATAGTATCACTTTTTATTAAACTAGCTTATTTTTAGAAAAAACACGAAACATTCATTGTTCATATTAAACTGTATGCTCTTCTAGAGTAAATATAGAATTAAAGTAGGATACCTTTTATTTGTGTAAGGCTGTGTATATAGTGCAGTAACCACGATTGCTGTAATTTAAGAACCTGTTGGGTACTCAGTCTGTTATTTATACCGGCTTATATACTCCTCCTCACTCCCTTAGTCATTGGCCACTATTATTTCCAGATCTAAGAGGATGACAGTGAGCTCATGCACATGATCAGAGTCACATGGTTAGTGATTGAGCTAGCTTTCAGTGTCAGGCCTTGTTTACCAGAGTTGTTTTTATTACTATTATTGTTAATTATTTTCTCCTACATGTCATCATTACTTTAAGAGAAGTCACAGTTTACTGCTGGCAGAAGTATCTATTCAACATTGCTTAATCTCTTACATATCAGATTGAACTTTTATGCCTCTTCGCTCTTAGTTACCTTGTGGTGGGGTAGATACGAGAGCAATTTGGCTTTCCCTGTTGTGCAATTTTGGATATTTCTTGGCCTGGCCCTCTAGCTTGACTTCCAGTTCACTAGGCATTTGGGGTCATATTTAGCATTTACTGTAACTCACAGGAACTAGGAACATCCAGTACGTTTTTATAAGGCAAAGCAAAGTAAAACAAACTAAAACGTCATGAATGTTAAGATTCAGAACATTGACAATTACTCAAGAATGAGGAAATCTTGCTTGCCTCTCTAGTGGTATTTTTAAATCAGAACATTAAATATCAGACTAATTCTCAACTCTAGGGCCCAATTGCTATTTATGGAGTCATTTTTTTTGCACCTTAATGCTGAGATTATATAAATGCACTCCTTAAAGCTGAAACAACTATAGCTTTCTATCTGGTATCTGGAATAACAATCTGTAGCAACAGCTGTTAAAAGTATGAGGCTTCACAGAAGTCTTAGTTTATGTTAAAACTTATGTATAAAGTATACTCTAGTTCATGTCTTTTGTTTATTTCAATATACGCATACCGATTAATAACGTATTACCCCATAAAATTTTTAATGGAAGTATGCTATATTTTATGTGATTTTAATTGCTGCTGTCAGCATACTGTCAGTAAAGTTTTTTTTGGTTTGAAAGTTATGATGCCAAATTGTTTTCTTTAGGGAGTTGCTGAAACATATTCATTCATTTAAGAAGAATTAATTCAATGTAGAATTTAAATATTGACTATTAAGGTAGTGGGCGCAGACTTCTGACTAATTCCAACAAAGTTCTTTCTTTCATTAATTTTACAGTATGCAGAAAGGATGGGCAATGATTAATAACTATATAATCAAGAAAATATCACATAATTATATATTCTACAGTGGATTAAATAAGATATTGTGAGAGTGAATAAGTTGGCAACTCTTGCACACATGAGAGGTGGGGGAAGACCTGGTAGGGAATGTGATATTTAAAAGGACACCAGAATGATAGAAGTCAAACAGGCAAACAAGTGTGTCCTACCTAGTCAGTCATAGATTCAAGGATTGAGCAGAGGCCCAAAGGTGGCAAGTGCCTTGATTCATGACTTTACCAAGAAGAGGGCCAGGTGTACAAGAGGGAAGGAAGTTTAATGACGAGGCGAGGAGTAAGATTTCACAATCCTTGGGCACTGTAGTGCCAAGACTTTGAGTTATATTCTAAGTAGGAAACTATGACAGATGTATTTGCGACATGACCTGACTTGTAGATTTTAAGACAAGTAGAGATAGTTTATGGAGAATTTTGTTCGGAAACCTCAACTCATCCATCTCAAATCCCCGATCTTACCCTTTCAGGCTCAAGGAACATTGAAAAGAAACCGGATCCGAATCCCTCAGGTTGCCAAAATTTCCATTTTTACCTGGTGTTAATCAAAAAGTGCTGAGTTCTTCTAGAAAGAGTTAGCTATGGAAAGACCGCCTGCAGCAGTATACAGACCGAACAGCTTCGCAGGTTGATATGTGTGTTTAATAATGGCCATCACACATTTGTAGAATATGATTTTTTACTTACTCTTAGAGTGACTTCCGAGAGTGTATATGGTGGCAACGTCTATGAATTTCATTTCAGCGTAGTAAGTTATTGTTATAGAAAGACATAAAGCCAACCACGATAAGTTCAGAATGACTGGTTTTTGTAGGGTTGGGATGCTGGAAAGTGTAGGTGACTATTGATAACTAATGCAATTTGCTCAGTCACGAGATTAATCATTTGAAGATGTTGGTTTTGAATCCAATTCAGACTGTCTCTGAAGGTCATTATATCATACCAGTTAATGTAAAGATTTATTTTCAGAAATTTATGCATGTTAGCATAAATTCTTGACCCAACTTTTATTAAGTTCCACTGTATTGGTGTCCACTCCTAGTGACTCTGTACTACTGAACTCACCAGCCGTGCACCACCCTCACCGCCAGTGCTATGTTTCAGACCATTGTTGCCGTCACTGTATCAGTTTATCTGACTGTCTTTTTCTTTTTGTCTGAATCTCTACCAAGCATAACCTCCTTCTCCAGGAACTGGTACCTCCTGATAACATATCCAACATATGTGAGACATTTGTACTACTGTCTAAGAAGCATTCTGGCTATAGTCTTCATGAAATCTCTTTAATATTTTTCCAGAACATCATAATTCACAGGCATAATTATTCTTTTGGTGTTCCTTATTCAGCTTTTGCGTGCATCTAGGGTGATTGAAATATCTT
>NW_022103920.1:65485384-65490979 GCF_000313985.2 Echinops telfairi
AATAGAATTTAAAACACTAAACCTGTCTCCTTCTGTTTGGACCACTTTGCCTTCGATAGTGCCATGACATTAAAAGATTGATTTAACATTTCACTTTTATTGTAAGGCAATGAATGGTTCGGTTGCACAGCATCATAGGAGATTTCTTAATCTTCAAGCTGCACCTTGCTCTTCATGGTGATTTGTGTCTGCCTTTGTCTTATGGGTAAAAAAGAGAAAGATCCACTTACTGCACTGAAGACAGAAAAGAAATTAATTGCACTGCCTGTGGTTCCTATCTGCACAGAATCAAATTACTCAGTTTAGGAAATATTTCATCTGTTAAAAATCCAGTGTGAACCCGAGATACTGTTCCTCAACCAAATAAATGGGTAAACCTGAAGATAAATTTATATTCCACCACTCTGCCTCTGGAAGGCCGGACAGCACAGCACGTGGTGAAAGATCTCTCCAGTGAGGTACCTGAGAAACGATCATCCTTTCTTTCCCAAATTAAATTGTAAAAGATTCCTTCTTAGGATCATTTATGAGTAGTTTGAATGTTATTTAACAATCAGAGTGTTGTGGAGTAGTGTTACATATTGCCTAAGAATGAAGTTTCTATTACTTCTATTTATCATTTGCATCAGCGTTTGACAGGTAACAAATGAAGTTCCTTTTCTAAAATTAAATCAGGCTTCATTCCTCTCTTTTACCCATAAAAGATGAAACATTATTTGCTTCTTAGACTGCTCCTCTACTCTATCATCTCTGAATACTTTTACAAGTCCTGTCATAAATGCTTTACCTCTGTGGCCTTGACTTCTAACTGCCTATTATGGAAATAAGTGTCTGGGCTTGATAATATAAATTTTCATGTATTTCTTTATCTTAAATTAAAAGGTAGTTTAGAATTAGCATGAAGGTTCAACGTGGTCTTTCATCTTTCTGTTGTGTTTGCCTTGGCTCCCGGTTTGGGTTCTTGAGGACCATGTAGTAGAGTGTTTTGATAGCGTTTGGGACCAGCTCTTTTCCATAAAATCCTGCTCTGTAGACCTGTCTTCCGTACAGTTCCACCTGAACGGCCCAAAATGCTTTAACTTACCTTGAGAACCCTGACCCCTGTTCCTTCTCCTGTTTACTTCTCTTTTGCATGGGGTGGCAAATTATCATCTGTGGGCCAAATCTGACTTACTACCTGCTTTTTCTTTAGATGGTTGAACAAATGAAAACAAGAATAATATTTTGTAATGTGGAAATTATATGAAATTCACCATCACACTTATTTGTTTACATATTTGTGGTAGTTATATAATCTGTTGTTCATTTGAGACTAAAGAGTGAAGGGCTGGAGTCTAGCCTGTCAGTCAGGTCACAGATTGATGACCTTGTTTGAGGTGCCACAGAGATAAATAGCTCCCTGGATGGGGGACACCTCCTCACTCCCTGCATGACATTCCTTTTGACAAGACACATGGAACTATGCTAGAGCCCTGGATCAGTCACGTGGAGACCCCTGCCAGTGTTGAGATGCTTCCACCACCATAGTATCCACAAGACTTTCCACTCAGTGGCCAGTGATCTTGCACTCGTAGCCATTGCATGTGTTGCATGAGTCTGAAGAGGAATTTATATATTGGTATTGGACATATGGTCTAATATCAGACTTATGGACTTGATCTGGACTGGGTTGGGATGTTTTCTCAGTGTTAAATTGCTCTGTTATATAAAGCTCTTTCTTATACACATATGAGTGTCTATGAATTTGTTTCTCTAGTTAACTGGGGCAAACACAATAATGCATATGTTTGTTTGCTTGTTTGGGTGGTTTAATAGTAGAACTTAGTAATTGTAGTGTAAACTATGTGGTTCACAAATCTACATATAGCCTATGTGATGCATAATATCCAACCTCATATATCCTTGGTCCTATACGGTTAGAGTGGGGTCCAGAAAGTCCAATTAGAGAAAGGGTTATAGTGAACACATCTTCTCACATACAAAATGCATGTCTCATGGGTCTTTTATACAGATAGACTGTGCTGTCAGACGTATACTGTTGTTAAGAGCTGATCATTCAGTTTCTGGTACATAATGACCCTACGCACAGCAGAATGAACCATCGTCCGATCCTAGTTGTCCTCATAATTGTTCTTATGTTTGAGTGCATTTTTGTAGCCCCATGTCAATCCATATTCTATTTTTACTGTCTGTCTACCAAGTATGAGGTCCTTTTCCGGGGAATGCTCTCTCCTGATACCATTTCCAAAGTACATATATGAAGCACCATCCTTACTTCTAAGGAACATCCTGGCTATACTTCTTCCCCGACAGATGTTTGCTATTTCATTAGTCCATGGTGCCTTGGCTATTGTTCCCCAGCACCATAATGTAAATGCCTCCGTTTTTCCTCAATCATACAGTAGCACGTCATGGTACAGGCAATGCTGTTGCTAGATGCTGTGCAGTCAGTTCCTACTCACAGCGACCCCTTGTGCAGCAGAGCGAAACACTTATTATACTTGTTCTCCCTACAGGTTCAACAATACTGGGTTTCAAATACGGAAAAACAGAAAAACATATAAAACACATTCAAGACTGTGACCCCAAAGATATAGCATATGAAAGAAAACCCAATATGAACAAATAAAAAAATTACAGAAAATGTTGAAAGCCAGATCAGGCCTAACATGCATCAGAGACAGAATCAACTGGCAAAGTTTTGACCGTTCAAGTCAGGTTTATGCTTTTGACCTTCTATAATCATCTCTCCAATGCGCTCTGTTTAGTAACCTTTTCCCTCCCATACCTCTATTATGGATCGAGTGAAATCACCAGAAGCTTATTTCCTAGGTAGTTCCCACAAATGTATCTCGAACTCCCACTGTCATCCATAGCCTTCTGCAAACAGGAAGCTCACAATTTAGGCTCTGATACTATTGCCACCTTTGATTTTGGATTAAAATATTTACAATCCTTTGGTGAGTGATGATGGTGTGCATCTTCCATGTGGACTTAGTTGGCATCTCACTTAGATGGCTGCTTGTTTGGAGACAAGCCTTTAAGACCCAGATGTTATTTCATCTAATTGCTGGACCATCTAATTTCTCCACTGCATTTTGCTACAGCACCCATATCTTGTGTGTTCCATCCTGAGGGTGAGTGCTGAGCAGGGTCATGATGTAAGAGCTAATTGTTCTTAAATTGAATCTAGGATTTAGTGTGAGCCCCAAACCTATTCCTAGATCTATGCTGTCATTGTTGTTGTTTTAGTCTGCCGTCTGCTCCCTTTCAACACCTCTTTGTTAGTTTATGGTAGAGAGTCTTATTGATCATTCCATGGGATGATCTCCCATTAATATTGACTTTGAATAGCCCACCACAAATGTTTTAAATCCCTATTGAGAGAGGAATATTGGGCCAATGTAGGCTATCTCCATATCACAGTACCTGAATTATTCACTTGTACAATGACTCTTCTTTCTTGATGGTCTTATAATTCTCTGCTCTCGGTTCTGAGATGGTTTATTCTTATGCCCAGGAATATTTCAAAATTGACCAATTCCCAAGTTAGATTCTTCTACACCTTATTGTTTGCATGCTCCCACCAGCCATTTATTGGGAATTACTAAGAATACAGCTAGAAGAGCCATACCACGTAATTTCACTTCAGAGCATTCTATTATTATATATGTGTGTGTATTGATAGTCATAAAAAACACCTGGATGACTGGATTACATTGAATATGTACTGAACTTTGTATCTAAAAAGTTTACAGTATGATAGTATACATTTCGATAAGTAGGTGGGAGCGTCCTGTCTTGCGTACTGGGCATCTCATAGTGGTGTAGTGTTATTATTTTAGTTTTCTTTCTACAATATTGCGATGGAGTGCTTCCTGGTTCCCAGTGCAGCAGAGCCAGTCCCAAGGGGAGCAGCGGCAAGGGGAAAGGAGAAGTAGTGGTGTGAAGGTGAAGCACAAGTCAATAAACAACACAGAGGTGGAAAATCAGTGGATTGCTTATGATTTGGACACGTCATGCTCGACAATCATGATGGTCTGAGAAAACCCAGGACAACTTCTTGCAGCTGTTGGAAGGCAGCTCCAGGGAAAGTTGTAAGACAAATGAAAATGCAAGGGGGGCCTATACCAGATATGAAGGAATTGCTTATGGCTGTTACGGCGTGGATGTAGAAGAGATGTTGCAGAAAAATCAGGAGCACAGTACAATAGTGTATGCACAATGTCCAAATTGTATCACGTCATATTTCACAGCGTATCATGCACATTAATTGACACTTAATTGATCACTATATACTAAGGCAAATGTCTGACTAACTGATCTGATGAGCCGTACTGAACCACTTGATGTAGATACAATTTCAACATGAAGAAAGATGTGGGCAAGGAACTCCTTCTTGATCCAGTGCCAGCCTGTCCACACCATGTCCAAATCCCATGTCTGTTTCACAGAAAAGATCCTGGACGTGAAGCAACAAGGGACTGTATATCAATTAAAAAAAAATCCTCACTGCTCTCCTACCTCTTTCAATTCTTCATCTCCCAGTCTCAAGAACACTAGCTTGCTTTCTTTTTATTCATACGTATATCCTAGTAATTGTCTGAATGGAACACCTCCAGATTAGATTTTTCCTTTTTGCACTTTTCCAACTTCGGCATTTCAGTTCTCATTCTCTCACACATGGACAATGCAATAGTTCCCCTGGTTCGGCTTTCCTTCCAATGAGATGCAAATTCTAAACTACTATCAAACTATCCAATAGTTTCACTTCCGTGTTCCAGATGTCCTGGAACACTGCTTCTCCAGAATTGAGTCCAAATGCCTTAGCCTTGGACCAAATCCCTCCATTCAGTGGCCCTCATGTCTTCTCCAGTGTCATCTCTCTTCCGACCCGTGCGTCCTGAATTCCAGCAGCACAGAGCTTCCCACTGTCTCCCTGATACGCTGGTGCCTTTCGGGAGTCTCCTTCCTTGCCAGGCAGCTGCCTTTTTACTTACTGCCCTTTCACAACTTTCCAAATAGCAAAATTGATTTCAGTTTTTGAGACTTCATTTAAATGTCAGATTTGGGAATCTTTTATTAGAGACATCAGATAAAGCTAGTTAGTGGTTCTGACTGCATTGTACCACTTATTTGTGTTGTAATCATCTATGTTGTTATCCGAGTTCTTCCACATATTGTGCAGCTGTAGAACTTATGAAATGAAGGTGGTAAATATCTGTTTTAGAATGAATGAGCACTCGCATACTTTTAGAGCGATTCTTCAGTCAAGTTCGTATTTTATAATGATAGTAGGTTCCCTCATATTGGTCTGCAATACCCAACATTTCTGACAAAGATCTCTACAGCAGTAGTCTTCATTATTTATTCTTGTGGTTCCCTTAGTTATAAAGTTATTAAAGGAGATATTTTTATTTATATCTTAAATCCTTCCCCAATGCATACTCATGTTCCTGATGTAAAAGACAAATAAGTAAAGAACCATTACTACGATAAATATTCTTTAAAACATTATGTTGGCCAAATTTATGTTTTTTAATATCAGCTACTCTGGTATTTTTTTGATATCTGAAAGATTAGACTAGCAAACTG
>NW_022103920.1:65491719-65505572 GCF_000313985.2 Echinops telfairi
ATTTTTATCCTTACCTTTTTGCTTGGTGAATTTGTAAGTATATCTCTTGCAACAGTTTTCATCCTGTCAATGGAAGTTGGCTTTAATGATCAGCTAAATTTTTGGTCTCCCTGAACTAGCCTCATTGTATCTCCTCAGAGATATCAGCACGCAGTGCTTCTTCTCTGAGGTCTGAGTGCAGACCCTACTTTGAACTTCCAGATTCTGATAAGCCTAACACCCCACCCCCATTAATTGAACCTTAGAGTTGATAACTTTTTTGTATAATTATATCTTTAGGTCATATTAATGTTCCCTTTCTGCTTTAGTAGTATAGTGATTACACACTGGGCTATCATCCACAAGGTCAGCAGTTTGAAACTACCAGTGTTGCCATTGGAGAAAGATAGGGATTTCTACTCCCTGAAAGAGTTACAGTGTCAGAAACCCACAGGGGCAGTTCTACCCTCTCCTACAGAGTCTCTATGAGTCAGAATTGACTTGATGGGAGTGAGATTTTTGTTCTTTTTTGGTTAATACTCATGAAACCAATTCTCCATATGATATGCTCTCTTTTCAAATACCTTGTTTAGTGTTGGTTTTCCTAGACCAGAAGTGATCCCAGATGTGATGCCTTCGAAGATTGTATTCTGGGGTGGGTTTTGCTATATATTTGGCTTAAGAGGAGTGATTTTTCTTCTTGTCTTGTGGTATATGATGACATCAAAATGAAGTGTTACCTGTGATTAATTGATGTAATATATTTACTGAAGCAAGGTTAAGGAGAAGCAAATGATTTCTACATTTGTCTGTTATGATAATGGTGGTAGCTGCGAGGACTATGGGGTAAGATGTCTTTCTACTATTTCACTGGAGCACGTAAAGCAATAGAAGGATGACTCATGAATTTAAGCTCTTGATTCAAGTCACTGTCAGAGAACTGCAGAGCTTTTATGGTGGCCCTTGGATTCTCTTGTTTCTCATTGCTTCAAGGACAGTCTTATAAAAAGCAAACATAAAACCACACTCGTCTCCTCTTGCTTGATATTCTTGTAATTTCTTCATCTGGGTACATGCTATGTGAAGGGTGTCCCTCCTTCTTAATTGTCACTTCAATGTCTTCTGTTGCCTTTAGATTTACCATTTGGTCAAGTCTCAGAATCCGCCTAGGGAACAAGTACAAAGGATGACCCCGGATGAGACTGCTTATATTGCAGAATGATTCTAAGGCTTTACAAATTTCTATTGAATAAGTTCTTATAATTTTGGACTAAGGAGGGAAAGGTACAACTAGATAATGCTGAATGTATTGATTTGATGAACATAATATTAAAGTCTGATTCAATGTTTTAATTTGTGCAGGTGGAAGTGGTTCAAAATGTTTGCACAGTTAGTTGACATTTTGACTCAATAACCAAACACAAGCTACACCCATGGCCATCGATTCAGTGCTGATCCAGAGCAACCCTACAGGACAAGGTGAAACTGCCCAGTGGCTTCCACAGCTGTAATGCTTTTATCAGAGTAGAAAGCCTTGTCTTCTTCCCTGGAGCAGTTATTGGTTTCAAACTGCTGATGTTGTGGTTAACAGCTCACTGTCTAGCCACTCAATAATGGCCTACAATGAATGAGGTTGCTAGAACTCCTGTGGCATGATATTGAGGAAGGGATCAAGGACATATGGGGATATGATGTTTGGAGTAAATTTATTCCATGGGGCCTGCACACTTACTCATCTTCTCACTATGATTACTCATACACACTCTATTTGCACAGATTTGACAGGGCATTGCTTTGATTTAAGCATTTGAGAACAGACCAATGTGTAGAACTCCACTATAACCATTGCCCTTTATTAGCCAGAGATGTTAGAGTGAAATACTGCTATCGAGTTGAGCTCCCTGGGTTGACTGAAGATATTGGAATTCTGGGGGACAGGGTCCAAGTAGCAGTGCTTAGCTTCTAGTAACCAGCTAAGAGTCACAGGGTTAAACTGATAACAAGTATTTATAGATCTGAGTAAGTTGGGCTGTAAATAATTTCTGTGCTAGTTATATAGCAAAAGAGATGAGACTTTCAGTAAAATACTGCTTAACTTTGAAAAATGCAAAAATCTCTGCTCTTTGAAACTTTGCTACCAATTCTAGAGGGAGGTGCTATATCATTGCTGTTGTGATCACCATTTCTGGGATGACTAGTGATCGCAAGTGTTTCTTTATATGTTTATTGGCTGCCTTCTTTGTAAATTATCTGTTTTTGTTCCTTGAAGGACAGATATTGTATGATATCACTGACATGAAAAAAATCAAAGAGGTATTTTCATACAAAAGAAGCTGATTTTGATAGTTAGCAGGGGTGGGAGGGAGACGAAGAGAGGAGGGAGAAATAATAGGCTCAAAGATCCACAGGTGTCCGCTTAAGTGAAGGGGAAGACAATGTTCTACAAGAGGGATATGGACCAAAAAAAGGAGGGAATAGGGCAAGCATGAGGACGCTTGATAAGTTGTGGAATTTAAATGATGGTCTGATATATACCACCCTACTAAGTCATAATAAAAAGTTAAAAATAAAGTGACAAAGCTCTAAGTATGATGGTCATAAACTTAAATAACCAAAATGGAGGGTTATACTCTTTCACCAAGTTCCCAGGCTAAGACAGTTCACTGAGCTAGAACTCCTTCATTGAATGGAGAACCAAATCATTTGGAGGGCTGATCCTGCAACACTTCTACAAGAATATTATTAATCTTTCTGTAAGCTTTCCTCCAAAGGCCCTGTGGCTACTTATTAGGCTGTCTATATACTAAGTGTTAGTCCAGGTAGACTAGAGAAACAAATCCATAGAAAAACATATGTGTATAACAAAGAGTTTTATATAAAGGGTAATTGTACATTCAGAAAGCATCCCAACCCAGTTCAGTCCAAGCCCATAAGACAGATATTATCCCATATGTCCAATACCAGTCTATACAGTCCTCTTCAGACTCACAAAACACCTGCAATGACACTGAATGTAGGATGATCACAGACCAGTGGGTAGAAAGTCTTTGGATCCAGTGGCATTATAAGCATCTCAGCACTGGAAGAGGTCTCTATGTGGCTTCTCTGGCTTCAGAGGTCTGTTTGCCTCAGGGTAGGTCTATGTAGCTTCTCCAGCTCAGAGCACTAGTGGAGTTCCATGTGTCTTGTCAGCTGCAATGTCTCCCAGGGAGTGAGCAGGGAGAGAGTGTGTGTCTCCTGCCTCCATTGAGGAAATTTTGGAGTTCCCAGATTTCTCAGGAGAAGGCCATGGCCACACAGAGGGCTCATTGGTTATATCTTGATTGACAGACTAGACTCTACCCCTTCACTCTTAATCCTCTGAAGTCCCAAATTGACACCAGATTATGTAATGACCACACTAAGGAAAGGTAAATGTCCCGATCTTTTAAGAATCATTGAATATTATGTATAAATTTATGTTAATTTGTAAGGCTCCCAAGTAACACTCAACCACCATCAAAGTGAGGGATCCACTGGTCAGATGCACAGGATTGGGGCAAGTGTAATGAGTGCATTCACACTCAGGTTCATGCAACTTTGAACCTCAATGAGGTCCCAAGCTTGAGATCACAAACAGAGTTTTAGACAAAGATTATCTTAATGGATCGATGGACCCCGATATTATACAATACCCCAAATCTAATGTATAATTGGAATCAACTAACATAGCAGCTTTCATACATAATTCATGAAGTAAAGATTCTTCTGAGAAAAACAGGGCCATGTAAGTTTGAAACTTTTACTCCCTGGCAGGATGAAGAATCCAAAGCAAAACTGAATCCTTAGAGAAGTTGTCTATTAATGGTTATACCATCAGAGACTTAAATTATACAGGGATGGTGATTTTCATTACTTCCCCATTTAGTTCGCTTGTTTAGCCCTTGAGAAGGGGGGATTTATTTTAGAGAATGACTGTGGATGATCTTAAACCTAATCAGATGATGATTCCAATTGCAGCTGTAGTTCCAGATGTGGTATCTTTATTGAAACACAGTCCTTTGGAACTGTTGCTCAGCTATTGATCTGGAAAACACCTTTTTCTCCAAGACAATTAGCAAGTGTATTTTCATAGACTTGTCCCTGGGCTATGTCAACACTTCTGCTTTCTGCTTTTAATTTAGTCCTCGGAGATCTTAGGGACTCAAAACATAGGTGGCTTATTTGGATTTGTGAGCCTGCATATACCACATTTCGGATTTCTGTTTCAATCCATTTACTGATTCTTTATAAGAATTCATAGATCAAGAAAAACTGCAGGTAATAATGTTGTAGTGCAATCCATTCTTGTAATTGAGCCTAATAAGATTTGATGTCTCTGTAAAATAAAGATGCTGGTGGATTTTTCCCCCCAAACCCTTGTGGGAGGATCTTAGCATTCAGACCAAATCAATATCCATTTCTGCATGTAACTAGCCTCTTTTGAGAAACGGTTTTTGGAAAGCAATTAAGCCTTTCAGGAAGGTAGAATGGCTGAAGATAGGATATGAAGCGACAGTGTGATTTTAGCTGCTATCATGAACTGAGTCTTCAGTTGGGCATATGCAGCAACAATTTATCATTCATGGAAAAAATATGCATGATATCAGGCTTAATCGGGTCCAGAAGGCACAAGCAAATTTTTCTACACATCTATCACATTTATTTGTATTGTATCATCTACGTTATCTCAGTGTTTAATTAAGCCATGTAGAGAATTTCTTTTAATTAGTTGAGTGTGGAGGAGGATAACTTTATCCTAATATGTGCAAAATTATTATGGAGTGATTAAGGCGTGGAGATGCTTGTGTTCTACATAAATGTCCAACAAAAGGGCATCTGCCACACAGCCACTCTCATGACTGTCCACATGGACGTCCTCTGGCAAGGAATGGTCTGCTTGCTGCCAGCCTCCAATAAGTAAACTGAGAACAGCTAAGAGCAATGCTGTGCCCTCCACATGTCCCCATTCCAACCTGGAGCGAGGGAGCTGCACCTGGGGGTAGTTTGGCTACATTCCAACCAAACAAAACCAGTGGACGTGAGGTCAAATTCCCACTCAGCAATCCTGTCGGACAGAGTGGAACTGCTCTGTGGGGTTTCCAAGGTGGTGAATCTGTACAAGAAGTAGTCTGCTGCGTCTCACTCATTCGGAGTAACTGAGGGATTTGAACCTCAGACCTCTCTGCCGCTGAGCCCATAACTACTATAACACAGGGCACCTTGATGACGTTAGACTCCTTTAATTACATAAACAATAAGTATTAAAATAGTGTAATGATCAATAACCATATTGGGGATATGCTTGTGTTTTAAGTTAGAAACCTGAGTGCATCACTAATTCCCTTCCGTGTCTCCCGCATGTCACCCCTGCCTCTCCGCACAGTCCAGTGATTTACACGGCACTTCTGTGGCATTCCTCGCATCAGGTTTCCTACATTTTTGTCCTGTCAGAACGAGTCTCTGTGGCCCACCTCGCCAAAGTATTCCCCGCATTCAGTACCCATTTTGAATATTACCTCCTTTTATTTCCGACAATACTTCGTAAGCATTCATAGCCCAGTATTACGCAGGCTGTGTTATAAGGTCATCTTATAAGTACATGTCTGTTGTTACTCGATTCTGTGTCCTATGAAAGGTTGACACTCTTATCCATTATTGCATCTTCTCCTCTTGCTCATAAGTCAATGACTATCATGTTGTTGATTTTCAATATATGTTCAGTGAGTGAATGTACTAGGCCTCCCCTGCTCCATTTTTTCTTATTTTAATCGCTAAACTTATTAACAATAATATTGGGGTTGGTAGCTTAATTTGAGTAATTATAACATTAAAGGAACTATGAAGGAAACAGCATGACCTGTGAAGAATGAGCATCGATTGGCCTCATAGTCAGCGGTTTAACTCTGAGGTGTGTTAGCCGTTTGACCTTGAGAAAGTCACTTAACCTCCCTAAGACTCCGTTTTTTTTTCTTTTCTAAAAAGAGAACTCTTTAACTTTGTAATTTCACTCTTCCTTAACCTACTTGAATAAAGAAATAAGTTACATTATAAGAACAATTAACTTGTAAAAACTTCCTTTCTTATTCTTCATTTTCATATGGTTTAGAATAATTGCTTAAATATTGTGGATGAAAGCTTTTTTTCCTTTTGAAAATGATCAATGTTTAAAATTCTACTTGGTTAAAAAGCATAAATCTTAGAATAATTTAATATACATTTATATATAAATATGCAAATTTTAAATGAGATTAATTTGTAACTGAAAATATTTATAACATGCCATTACAAAGGATTTGCCCTACAATTTAAATAGTGACAGAGAATCAAGTTATACTCTGTAAAGAATTCTTCATCTTTTTCTTCACTCAGAAAAATGACTAAATTTGAAGGCTATTACTTCATTCACTCAACCAACATGTAGGACAAATGCTTAAAAGATACATTGCTAAACTTTCTCTACTCTAGGTGTTTTAAATTTCACCCTTGACCAAAGTGGGCTTTCAGAGATCTATGTGCCTGGAATCCCACCTCATGGGATCACCTTTATAGAATGCATTTGCTGAATTAATGTTACATCATGAGCATACTAAGGAGCCCTGGTGGTGTAGTGCATTACATTTTGGGTTGCTAACCACAATGTTAGTAGTTCGAAACCACCATTTGCTCTGAAGGAGAAAGATGAGGCTCTCTGCCTGTAAGTCTCCAAAATACACAGGGGCAATTCTCTTCTGTCCTGGTGGGTTTCTCTGAATTGAAATCATCCTTATGGCAGTGAGCGTGGTTTCTGAGTTTGAGTCATGAACATACCATAAGACATGTCAGAAAAAATAATAGCAAATTTATTATTGATGGACTGTTACCAAGAACATTCTTGGTATTCTCCATATTCTGTACTCAACTTGTTGTCCATGGGTTCATGGTATCAACACCACCTAGGGATGTATTGGAAATTCAGAATCACAGGCTCCACTTTTGAATCCAAATCTGTCTAACAGATTCCCAGGTGATGCAGCTGCACTAATGTGTGAGGAACACAGGTCAGTGTGCCCCCTAGTGTCTTATAACAAATTTCTTCTCAGTCTTTGTAATCACAGGGGTACAAAATGATGTTTCTCTTAGCCAAGTGATTTGTATTGTGTTGGGGCTGGTGTTCAGGAGGCCTGGTGCATAGTGGTTATAGGTTTGGCTACAGTTCCCCAAGGTTAGCAGTTTGAAACCACAGGCCGTTCCGGGAGAGAAAGATGGGACTTTCCACCCCTAAGGAGAGTTATAATCTCAGAAACTCCGGTGCGTGTGTGCACCACTGGATCGACTCGATGGTAGTGAGTTTGGTTGCTGTTGTAAGCGGCCGTGGAGTCGCGGTGAAGCCCTGCATGGCACAGAAGACTGCAGTACTGCCAGGTTCTACACCGTCCCCAAGGTGGCCTGCAGATCAGATCATCGCCAGCCATGGATTTTCATTGACAGTTTTTTGAAATAGATTGTCAGATTTTTCTTTCTAGTCCACCAAAATCTGGAAGCTTCACCGAAACCTGTTGGCAATGGAAGCCTCCACTGACCGAAGTGGGCAGGTGGCACATGAGGAGCGCTGGCTGGGATTGGAACTGGAGTCTCCCCCGTGGCCGGGACACGTTTTACCATGGAGCCCCCATTGTCTTCATGCAGTTGTGTTTGTTTCTTTCTGTGGCGGTGGTCTTAAATTCTTTGAGGACCTTACATTTTTATGTTGATCCTGTTTTCCTCTCTGCTTTGGTCACATTTTAGTCACTTATGCACCTACTGTGTACCTTATGCGGTAGGTCTTTTTCAAAGCACGATTCGTTTTGTTTAAGGTGTTTGTGGTTACTGCATTGGGTTGCTAACGACAAGGCCTGTGGTTCAAAACCAGCTGTTCTGCCGGAGGAAGATGAAGATTTCTACTCCTGGAAAGACAAGAGTCAGTCTCAGAAACCCACAGGGGCAGTTCTACCCTGTCCTAGACGGTCTCGAGGAGTAGAGGAATTGACTCGGTGGCAGTTTAAGTTTCATTTTTGTTCCCTTGTTCCATGTCTTTCATAGTTGCCTTTGCCCCCCAAACTGAATTTTGACTTGCTGCTGCTGTTGTCAAATGCTCAGTTTAGTATATCATTTAGAGACCTCAAATTCATTGTGGAACAAAGTTTAAAGAAAGAAAAGAGAACCAAACAGCTTAAATACTTCCAGGATTGGTTACATGATTTGAGTGCTGAACTTAGGCTGTCTCAACACCTAGCTTCCGGCGCATCATAATTGATGTTCAGTATGGGGATCTTGAGGCTCTCTGGGGGTTACGTTTATCAGAGAAGGATTAATTACACTCAGCACACTCTCCTGTACCTATTGAGCCAGAAACATGGACTAATGTGCTTTATAAAGATTTTAAACAAGAGTGTAAAACCCAAAAGGCTTCCGACTAAATCAGAACATTCACTTCAATTAAAACATCCCATTTCATCAGATCACTGGTGAATAGCAGTCTTTTAAGTATTTTATAGACAAATTATTTTTCTAGTGCTTTATTTTCTGCACCGGGTGCAATAATTGTCTAGGAATGCAGAAATCACTTACATCCAGTGTGTACGTACTGATAAAAGAGGTAGCAGGTAAATTCAGAGCTAACGTCAGCTATCTGTTCTTACCAGCAGGCAACCGAAGATTTGAACTGCCTCAGGAGGCCATTGAGCCAACGACGGTGGCTGAATAATTTTATGACCAGTAATAAGACTCACAAGTTATACATGCCGAGAGAGCGGTAATCAAATCTCATGCTTCAGGGCATAAATTAATCACTGCAGGGGTCAGAGAAGAATCTCCTTTGCCCTCTGAACAGAATGGAGTCATTAGGCAGTGGCTGTAGTAGGATTTTTCAAACCTTTTTTAGCATCCGTATTGGTCGTAAGAACAATTGGGAGACTTCGTGGGGCTGTTTGAGCTCCTGATGAGGAGAGGGGCAGTAGAGCAATGGATCATGTCCCATAGACAGGTGGGAAGGTTCCTGCTACCACACGGCTCAACCTGATTCTCGTTAAGAGCTCCAAGTGCCTGCTGGTAAGTGTCTTCAGGCAGCTCGGGCACACAGGCCTCTTTGTCCAGCTGCAAATCTCGAGGTCGGGTTTTGTCTTTTAGTCCGACCTCTTTTTAAAGGAGAGGGGGTGACTAATGTGTGAGGTTCATTCTCTCTCTCTCTCTCTCATTTTGCATTTAAGAAAAGTCTATTTTCCTAGGATTGGGGCATTAAACCTTGAGCTATTTTCAGTAACATGGGCTCAAGGGGAAACCTGTTAATCAAATGACACTGGAGGCCACGTGTGAACAACTGTCATGCACATAAATCTCTTCAGGTTTGCCTCCATGGCTATTGAAGGGAACATGCCCAGCACTGTGGTTTTGTGATCATGTAAGGATACTGCAGTCCATGGAAAATAGATCTCCTTTCCTTTCTGCGGCCTTCTGCTAGACCTCCATCTTCAGCAGTTTTAAATTTTGATAAAGCAGAATAATTTTCAAGCGATTTTTCCAGGAGTGTTCCCAATAAAAGAAACAACAAACAAACAAACAAA
The DNA here is from genome assembly GCF_000313985.2 of Echinops telfairi. Taxonomy (NCBI): domain Eukaryota; kingdom Metazoa; phylum Chordata; class Mammalia; order Afrosoricida; family Tenrecidae; genus Echinops; species Echinops telfairi. The sequence continues at coordinate 65,501,298 of NW_022103920.1, forward strand.
CAGAGGAATGAATCATTTCCAAATAATGACAGCATACAAGTGACCTACATACCAAGCACTCTGGCAATGAATACAAAGATTTTTATTGGCATACTCATTAATTAGACCCAGGCCTCTTCAGGTGTTTGTATGTTTTGTTCCTTTGCCTTTTCTTTGTTTTCTCTTCGGAATCAGTCAAGTGTCACTGAGCACCTAGGGACAGCCATGGTGAGGCTTTAGCTACCTGAATGGGAGGTGGTTCAAACTCACCAGCTGCTTCTCTGGAGAAAGGGTTGGGCAATCTGCTTCCCGGAGGATTAAGGTTTAGGAAACCCTATTAGCATTTCTACCCTGGTTTGGGGGTCATTATTTGGAATCAACTCAACAGCAACAACATCACTTCAATACATTAGACATATTTATTTATGGTTCAAATAGTATGACTTTTCATGAAAGAAGTACTATGTCCTTCTTGTGGACCTAGCACTGAGGCATGCATGGAGGTTCCAATGAATGTAGCACAAAAATCACTGTGTTTTCCTTTCAGAAGCTCATAATACATTGGAAAATTTACTACATATTCACTTAATACAGTTAACTCTTCCTGAAAACAATATCATGTTGCAAGTCAGAAGAAGTGGTGCTAAGGATCCTTCAGAGAGAGGAAGAGCAGCATGGTCAGGCCTGATGTGGGGTGAGGGGTCGGATCGTAGGTTGGGCATCAACAATGTGCACCATTGAGAAGGAGAGTACGGGGAAAAACACATAAGCAGGAGTGTGTTCACGTGTGTATGTTTGGTTATGTGCTGTGTGTGTGCACATGTGCATCAACATGCACACAGTGGAGGGCACAAAGGGTTGCAGAATGAAAAATGATTTTCAATTCAAGAAGGAGGTAGGCATGGGTTAGAAAGGGCTGAAGGTGTGAATTAATGAATACTAGGGAACAAAATTAGAAAGATATCATGGAGCCTGATCTTAATAGAACTTGAATGGCAGTCTAAGGAATATTCTATAGAGATTGGCGATAGAGTAGGTGATCGACATGTTGAAACTTTTTGGGGGGATGACTAAATGGCTGCAGTGTGAAGACTAGAGTAGAGGTAAGGAAGACTAGTTAGAATGCCATCTAATTATGTGATATTTATACTTACATTATCTGCCTTTCACTTAAGCTTCATAACCAGAAATTCTCCTTCATGATTTTGAATTTAGTTTTCCTTCTGTGAAATTCAAAGTCATGGCTACTGAGAACTAAGGCTCATTCACTGCCATTGAGTCAGTTCTCACTCATAGTGACCCCAAAGGACAGGGTATAACTGCACCTGTGAATTTTCAAGACTGTAACTCTTGACAAGAGTAGAATGCGTCATCTTCCTGCCAAGAGAACTGAGATGCAGAAACTTATTCACCAAATGTGTAATAATGTGACCATAACACTCTTATTGCTCACTAGATATTGGATTCAAACCGCTCTGCATTGAAGTTAACAGTGAACACAATCAAATGTGGGTTTCTAAATGTTAAACTCAGTATGCTTAATTTCAGAATCAATTCTCTCCCTCTCTTTAGGCAATATAATCAGTATTTTTACAAGGCTGTTTCCCTGAATTAAGTATATATTAACTCTCTCATCTAGATAATAAAACTTTGTACAAGCAGCTATTATAATCTTACCAGATTTAATTTTGCTACATTTTCATGGCTCTCCAAGTCATCCAAGTAAATCCAAGTAAATCAAATGAGCAGTTCAAATTCCTTCAAGAACTCGGTCAATATTAGTAGAGTCCATCAATATTGAATTCTTCTCCGTGTGCCTGGAGAAGATACAAAATAATTAGATGAGAAGTCTGTGTACTTGCTGAGTTGCAGTGGAATGCAGAAAAGAGGAAAGCCATACATTAAAAATGATTCTTAAACCTAAGAAAAAACTTGAATAATACAAATTAAATCATGATTTTATACCTGGCACTTTCCAAACACCACCTTATTTGATTCTTTCATCATCCCATGGGCTATATTATTTGAATTCCTAATTTTTACAAGTGACATATCTGAGCCTTGGAGGTCAACTGAAGCTGAGAAGTCAACCGTCTCGCTCAGTCATCTCAGTAAATGGCAGAACCAGACCTTGAACATAGGGTTCTCTATCTTTCATGGTTCTCTATCAGGCCAGTCCCCTTTTCAGTTGCTAAAATTAGTTATAAGCAAACAAAAATACCAAAATGATTGATCCCTGAATCCAAAGCAATTTATTTGGATGATGGAAGGATGATTAGACTCATGATTCGGGGCATCAAAATGCTGAAAGCGAAGGTAGAACATATTGAATAAGAGTCTTCACGAAAACCTTCCAAATAAGGAAAATGGAAAACTTGTATTTTGCCGGAATTAGCTATAGGTGTGGGGCAGCAGACAGAAGAAGTCAACTCAGATGAAGATAAAAAGGAGATGTGTTTCTGAATTAGAGCGATTAGTAGGACTTGAAATGCTGCTGAAAAAGTTTAGTGGTGGATGTCGAGAGCATCATTGATAAATGCATACAAAGATTGGGCCTTGTGCTTCTTGAGCACCAGGGGGGATTTACGTGGTTAAAGTGAAAGAGAGGGAGCAGACAGGGAGAAGGAGCTGGTATCTATAGATGCTGAATAACAAGAAGACAATGCAGATCAATTTTTCTTTAATGGTTTTTACTCTTGATTACTAACTAGTAGGTTGGCAATTTGACCCACCAACTATGAACTGGAAGAGAAGTCAGAGAATTTGCTTCTGAGAGGTCACACAACCTTGGGATTTCTGTGGATCACTCATACTCTGTCGACTTGGGATCACTATGCATTAGGGTTGACTATAAATGGCAACAAGTAGCAACCATGGAGCTTAAAGCAATTTGTGCCGAGATGAATTTCAGCTTCCTTTTTCCATACAATACACCCACAACTTCAGAAAGCCCTCCCATGACATCTCCCCTTCAAGCTGATCCCTGATGGACCTCCCATTCATAAGTCTTTGTGTGAAAGAGTGCTGGGAAAGAGTTTCCACAAATTCTGAACACCTGGATTAGGATGAATGAACTAGGCCAAAAACACAACTACTACAAAAAGAAAAACACTAACATTGGTTCATAGGCGCATGAAAAGGTAAGCTTAAAAATATATAATTACATTTTTAACTGAGTGCGATCCAACTAATCATATCAGATAGCAACAACTCCGATATCAAAATAAAAATTAAGGAATTTGGGGAAATGTAGAAGCATATTTCTCTAGTCTTCTTGTTGCTTCTTCTTTGACTTTTGGAGCGCACGTGAGATTTCTCTTTCTCCATGGCAGGGGCTCTCAACCTTCCTAATGCTGTGACCCTCATGTTGTAGTGACCCTCCAACCAGAAAATTATTTTTGTTGCTACTTCGTAACTGTAATTTTGCTACTATTATGAATCAGGTGACCCCTGTGAAAGGGTCATTCACACCCCAAAGGGGTCATGACCTGCAGGTTGAGAACCGTTGCTCTATGGCAACTAGCAACAAGAACATAAGTATGTTGATAAAGGGTGAGAATAAAATGAGTAATGAAACAGGGAGATAGTTAGCTAGTATAAGCAAGGGGTAAGATAAAAATCCACTGCAGTTGAGTCCATGCCCACTCATCGCGATCCTGTAGTCAGTGTGGAATTGTTCCTGCGGGTTTCCAAGACTGGAACTCTTTACAGCAATAGAAAGCTTTGGTTTTTTCCTGCGGAGCAGCTGGTCATTTCAAACTACTGACTGGTGGTTAACAGTCCAACACATAGTCGCTGCACCATTTGGGCTCCTTAGACTGAAAATGAGTATACACTAACTGGTGAGTCACCCCCATGAGCCACCAGAGGACCCCTGGCTGAATTGAGAACTCTGACCTCTCCAGCCTTTCCTGCAGGCTCCCCGTCGTCCAATGACTAGTATCTGGAACGTTGACAAGCACAGTAGGGAATTCTGAAATGCCACTCTGTTGCTTCAGTGCCCATCCTCATGTTGTGCGGTACTTAATCATTTTGAATTGCACCCCAAGAAATAACAAGCAAAAATTATTTTCCTCCCTTTGTAGACTGACAGAGGGTCATAGAATAATGACATTACAGTATGGCAGCCTTAAATTAAGGATGACTCCAGGTGCATTACTTTCCTCTCTCCTAGTCCTCCTTTTAGGGAACAAGTAAATAATAATAATAGAAATGGTTCCTTGCCCACTAAACTCATAAATGATCATGGACTAAATGGAAAAGCATGTTTATTATCCACATTTTGTGGTGCAGAGG
>NW_022103920.1:65512010-65521012 GCF_000313985.2 Echinops telfairi
CTTATCAAAGATCAGTTGTTTGTATGCTGATGATTTTATTTCTGGGTTTTCAGCTCTATCCAATTGGTCTGAGTACCTGGCATTGTACCAATGCCATGCGGTTTTGACAACTGTGGCTGGATAGTATGGGGCACTGGTTTTTTGGTTTGTTTTTCTTCCACACGAACTTAGGTTATGGGAATCCCTACAGAACAAGTTAATTTAGAATGGGAAAATGAGGCTCCAAAGGTGATGGCTTTGGAATTAAATTTGACTTGACCAGGAAGCACATTCTGGAATACAGTGGCCCATCTTGTGGAGGAGCATGATGAATGGCTTGCTCTGCTCACCAGCTTCTTGGGGACGAGATAATTCCAGCTGCACTTGCACCTTTATTCTGATGAAAGCATAATAAACCTGACATTCAAGTCAGAACAAAGAAGGATCAGAACCTGCGACGACATCTTGGGATCCATGGCGGTCTCTTCGGTAGCTTTATGTTAATGGTGTTTAATCTAAATCCCAGGAAAGTTGTTGGGGACTCATTCACTCACATCTGTGTTGATGTATGAAAGAGGGACACACGGTATAAGTTCTAGTTTAAAATATTATTTTATCTTTAACCACTGCAAATGTTGCTTCTTATGCTCAAATCCACTAATACAGATATCAAACTAATGCTCTAGAATTTCATTATGAAACGATTTACAATTCTCATTAGACGAATCCAAACCAATGGACATTTTTCAAATAACTAACCTATAAGACAAAACAAACCAACTGCTATTTGAGTTGATTCTGACTCACAGCTAATATATATAGGTTCAAAGGGGTATAAATCTTTATGGGATCAGATAACCTCTGTTCTCTCCTTAGGAGCAGTTGGTGAGTTTAAACTGCCAACCTTGTGGTTAGCAGTGAAACACTTACTAAGTAGCACCACCAGGGCTCAGTCTTAACAAATATAAAGGACAGCAAATAGCGAAAAAAGGGATCTGAAAAGTAATGATAATGATAAAAAAAAAAGCTAAATGCAATGAAATGTTATGTAAATGGTGTAGAGGGGGCACATCTCCTGGTTACCCAAGAAGGAGACTCCAGCTCCACACCAGCCCCGATCGGATTGACACAATGCTGAGAGTCAAGGCATGCCTCTACCCTCCACCATCCTTTGCCATATTCGGACACCAACAAACCCACCTACTTCCCTACTGAATCTGATAATCCATTGGATTGGCCACACGGAACTCAAAGACCAACTTACTTTCATGGGAGTCTCCTTAGAGAAGCTAAAAGGTATCAACATATTAAGGATACATTTCTTGCATCTACAGTGCCTTTTCTCAACCTCTGAGCCATGTGGTCCCTTGGCCTCCGCCTCCGTGGGCCAGGAACCTGCCACTGCTCCTCCGTCTCATACTCAGCGTGATTGAAAATGCTCTGCTAGGAGCTCTTTCCTTGGTGATCATGGAATTACCCTTCCTGGTACTGAGATGGCTGCTTCACATACCCAGCAAAATGGCAAAACTGACAAATCCCCACCGTAGAGTCCTCTACACCTTATTCACATGCTTCCACCCAATGAGTGGGTGGGAGTTGTGGGTGAGAATTGCAAAGTGTGTCGATATAAAAGCCATTTGGGCAATGTCATTTCACCACAGACCACCCTCTGGCTCCTTTAGACATTATGCCTTTCATACATAAAGAATTAACTTCAGTTCATTCAGTTATATCTATGATTAGTTTTCACAATCACACTTACCCTGTTAAGAATTAGTCCTACCTGAATCATAAAATCCGAGTAACATCTTAGATCCAGAATCAAGAATGAAAAATTTTTTTAAAAACTTAATATAATATTGGGATTTGAATATAGGGTACTGATGATAATTAGTGAATCAAGTTTGAAATTCATTATTTTGATGGCTATATAACAATTATATAAGATATTATAATTTTCATTTGGAACTACTCCATGGATTTTTTTTTTAGGGTCAATCAGTAAAATGTATTCAACTTACTCACAAAATGGGGCAGGAAAAACAAAACAAAACAACTGTCTGTAGTTGTATATAAACATATACATCCCTATGAGAATGAGAGAGTAATAAAGCAACATGTGAACAAATATGTTACCATTTGACCTAAGCTAGAGAGAGCTTCTTTTCAGTCTCTGCAAAGAACTAACACCACTTAGGGAAAGATGGTGTTACTGACAAATGCATCTCTCGATTGTGTACAACTAGTCCCCACTTGGAGAAAAATACAAAATCTCATGCTTTTCTTTAATAGTGCTTGATACTATGAAATTACTATTTCCATATAATCAAATCAAAGGAGCACTTGGAATATACCTTTTCAAACTGGATACATCCCACTCCTACCCATCCCAAACCCCACCGCCACTTCTGATATGATGTGCAGGACACAGCACAGCTGAAGTTTCTGAGTTTACTCTCATGCTGCCTGTTGAGAAGCACGTCTTTCAAGGCCCAGAGAAGGAGGGAGGGTCCCAAATACTAGGGCCTTTAGACATTAGAGTACACAGATCCTGATGTATGTAATCTGCCGTGAGCGGGCTTTCTTAGATTTTAGGTGGCTAAAATTACTTCTCACTTGAGGTAAAATTTGGATATTCACTTTATCAGAGCCCCTTAATAAATGGCTCCTGAGGGATTTATTGATTTATTTTGGTTGCGATAGAATCAGACACATTTTGTCTTCATTTTTCTTTATTTTCATAGAAATGTATTATTTGAACATAGGGACTAAGAAGATTTTTGGAAACAAATTCAAACTGTTTCCCAGTCAAAGCCTGAAGGGAACGGCTCCATATTTGTAACACCTACGAGTCGCTCATTTGTAGTCTTCCTACCCATCTAACAGCCATCTTGCAGACTTCAGTATGGGAAGAGATGAGCACAGATTTGCCCACATAGTCAACACAGGGGCCGCCAGCTGTAACTGCTAGCTTAGTGCTTCTTTGTTTTAGAGTTAGAAAAGGGTGCCAGATTTTCATGGTATCTATTCCTTCCACAAAATTAAGAGATGATTTTGCAAAGACACGCCACTTAAAAAAATTGAACTGGCTTATTCTGAGTGCTTTGGTAAACTCAGAAAGGGATGTGAAAGGTCAGCTCTCAATAAGGGGAAAACCTAGGCCACAAGAAAAGTGGATGCGATGCCACTCCAAGCCTTCGTGGAAGTCCAGTTCGCCCCCTAACCAGCATGCATAACCTCATGCAAGTTACTCTCTGGGTCTCAGCATTTTCAGTTAAGCATGATTTCAAAGGCCACTTATAGTTTCTGATGTTTTGTGATTGTAACTCTCAGCAGTCATGGGTTTTCATGACACAGACATGAAGCAAAACTGTGACAGTCATAAAATGTTTATTTACCCTTCATCAGCCATGGTTAAATGTCAAAAATGCCTCCAAGACTTGTATATTTGATAACGTTTTAATGTGTGCTGTTACTGGACACTTTGAAAGCTCAATTTTGCGCCTTTACAAACACTCCCATAAGATCAGCGGTATTGCTTCCCATTTATAAAAGCCTCGTGCATATCCCAGGAAAACATGCATGTATGCAAAGCAAGAAGGGGACACGGGTCTAACTGCCCATTTCGACATAACAATTACTTGTTAATACAAATAGCCACTTGTATAGTACCAAGAATCTGCACGCAGAACTTCAGCAGACTCTAGTGGAAGAAATGTTTCCTTTTAGAATGCCATCCATATTTCCTCAGTCCTTTCTAAGGTGACGTTTTGCAAATTCATGGAAGATAACTCAGAGAAGGAAAATGATTTTCTTGCCACCTAAGAGACCCTGCCTACTGTTAAATTAAGCACCTATGCTATTTGCCAGTCCTTCAAAATAGTTTGATGTTCACATAGACACTTTTGTTCTTATTCAGTTTTACTTCAATTTAAGTGAAAGACCATTGTTTGGGGGCAGTGGGGGGTGGGGGGGTTGATGTAACGTTTAGCCATAGCAGCCACGTGGATTTTATGAGGAAAAGACTACTTTTTCTCTTACATCCCTGTGCATGTCTACAGAATTGCACATAGCTTCCATGAGAGGTTACAATATAAACACGTTTATCTATGCCAGAAAGTGAGCTGTTTATCTGCTTATGGGGCGAGCTTAACAGCAGAGGAATGTCATTATGTGTAGCTAAGCACTCCACTTAGACATGCGTTTATCCTGGTAATGTGTAGTGTATAGTAAATAAAACACTGTGCCTGGCAAGGCATCGGCTAGCTCCACATTACGATGACAGTCAATGGGATGAACCGTGCCCCCCCCACACACACACACACTATTTCAAATGCTGTTACATTTGTGAAAGAACAAGCAACAACAACTATGCTCAGGTCACCAATGATTCCTTTGCAACCAAGTTTAATCTGATCTATAAGGAGGATTAGGAATGAGCTAAGAAGAGAATTGGTAGAAAGGATTCCAGGAAGGGAGGCCACATATGGAAAGCCCTGAAGTTGGAAGAAAGGAATGATGTCGCTAAAATTCTGAAACTGATGAGAATGGAGTCACAGACATCTTGTTTTGACCTAGACTGTCTTCCAAAGAGCTAAATCAAAGTATCGTATCGCCAAACTACCTCTATCAGGAATCCAAGTTCACAAAAGCTTCATTAGTTGCTGATGTTTGAGGGTAGTTCCTTGAACAATGATAACTCCTTACTGGTCTCTGCAGCTCAAAGAAGAGGTGGCTCCTAGAGAATGCATCAGGCTCCTGGATCATTTTGTTTCTTCAAAGGAGTACTGGAACCTTTAGGACACAATACTACTTGACTTTCAGCACCACACACCGAGACCATTGTCAAACGTCCTAGCTGTGCCCCCTAGTGGCAACCAGAGTATACCCAGTTCTTTTGAAACTGAAATCTCAGAGTTCAGGAGCATATAGGGGAAGACATTTTACAGTCAGGGATATATTATATATACACCATAGAGTACCAGATGCAATAACAAATATAAGAGAAAGGGTAGCCAGAGGCTCTTTACATGTGAGAACATGTGTGACAGTGAAGGGAGGGTTGTTGACTTCGTCTTGCTTACTTTGGGCATGTTATCAAAAAGGACCGATCACTGGAGGACATCGTGCTTAGTAAAGTAGAGCATCAGCCAACAAGATGGAGCCCCTCAACTAGCTGGACTGACATAATGACCGAAGCGATGAGTTCAGAAGCGAGTGCTGCTGTGAGGATGGGACCAGGCAATATAGCAGTCTGTGCACCCCACTCCCAGTGCCTCTAAGGCAACTCCCAAAGGTGGGTCAGTCGGGGGACCGCAGGACTTTAACGAAGCACACCTTTCCATCCATCCTCTTGATTGAGAGTTCTCGGACAGCACCCTCAGTCCTTATTCCACTTTGCTTACCCAGTCTCTTCACGACCTGTCTGTCTCCTCCTATCACATTCACTTTGGGTTAGCATTGTCCTTTAAAGTAATTCCCTGCAGTAACTACAAAGAACTAAGCCATGTTTTGGACTCCAGGTAATTTTATATCTGATAAGCATTCCTTAAGAGATATCTCTACCTATTATCCTCTTTCCTCAGCTTGTGAGGCTTTAAAGTGAGATGCCATACAGCACGCTTTCAGAAACTGGATGTCGGGATGGGGAACAGTCAGAACCCAAGTAAAATCTCTCTGAGATTCATGAAAAACCGTTGCCTCGGCCATGATCCGCAGATGGCGGGGACGGAGGGAGAGTGCCATTACCAGCTCGAGTGATCTTAGCAAAGAAGAAACAGGAGGTCAGGGAATGCATGCTAACCTTCCATGGGAAGGACTTCAAAAACAACAACGCTTGGGTTCAGCGTTTTGAAGGAGGTTATTTCTTCATAGATGTCATTTTCTATGACGCTCCTTCATCGTGTGAGCTGTGTTTTCTTAAACTATGCTTATAGTCACATCGCACGACATGGTGTTTACCACTTGCTGTTCTGGCGAAGGCTTGATCTAGAAATTCATTTACTCAATGTCTAAAACGTTTACAAAACTCTTACTCTAGCATTACTGCTCTCTGTTGGATTTGCTTTATGTCAGGAAGTTGGAAATGCCTAGTCCATAGAAGTTTTATAGGAGTGTGAAGGAACTACATTGCCAACATATTTGTGTATTTTGCATTAAGGGGCTCAGTTGCCTGAATTCCACCTTCCTGACATAAGGCACGTGGAAACATTTCCATTGGCATTTTGCCCATTTCTGGAGCTTTGTTCTTGGTGAATGCTTTCGGTACCATCGGTTCTTGACGCTATGCTATCTCTTGAAATGAATGAATGTTGACCAGTTCTTTTTGATACAGGGGCTCTGGTTAGTCCTTCCATGTTCTTTTGATGCTTTATGCACAGTTCAGTATTTTCCCAAAGAGCCTTTTAATATAGCAATGCAAGGCTTGAATGTGAGCCGCAGATTTCCTCCAGCTCGTTCAGGTTGAGAGAGGCTGACTGTGTCCTTTCATTTTGGTTTTCTAACGTTCGGTTTGTACACACTTTGCTTTGTCTTCTCAAGCGGCCCTGTGAGCATTTCTGCTCATCTCTTTCCCTCATCGCTTCTTCCATTTGTGTTAGCTACTCTGCAGCTCGCAACAACCCTACCTAGGGTTTCCGAGGCTGTGCACCTTTACTGGAGCAAATAACCAATCTTTCTCCCAGGAATCAGCTGGTGGGTTTACATTACTAACCTTTCCATTATTACTGTTGGTCCAGTGCTTACTTGACAGTCCCGTTCTCAGTCTCAGCAGTAAAGACCCCGTTTCAAGCTTCCTCACAAAGCCTCACAACCTTCCTCACAAAAACATTTCACTCAAGCTTAAAGAACCAAGAACATTTTCAAAGTAATGTTTACGAGTACACACTAGAGAAGAAATCTAGGGGAAAGCTGGTTACTATGGTTATACAAACTTAAGAGGACTAAATTACCAAAGAATTAGAACCAATCTTAAATGCAATAATGCAGCAGTTGGCACCCTGGGCTCTCCATCTTCCAGGGCAGGGCTGTCAGACTGGCGGCCCGCGGGCCACATGTGGTCCCTGGGTTAATTTTTTTGTGGCCCGTGATGCTCTGAAATGAAATGAAAATAGAAAAAAAATTTTGTTATGAAGAAAATAGCGCTTAGGGGAGATTGAGGCAACCCCGTACACACAATTCCCTTGTTAACCCTTTACTGAAGACAAGTATACAGGTGGCCCAGTGCCTTTCCTGGGGGCTGTGGCTGTGTATAAACATGCTGAATCAGTTCCGGCGATGATGCCAATTTCCATCTCAGGAGTTTGTTTGGGACCATTTGAGAGGATAACATGTCTCCAGTCAGAAGACAGGAGTAAAAGTGTGTCTTCTGAAAGCCTTGCTTTCCTTTCCCCCTTGGTTATGCGAATACAGCCTAACTAAGGACACTCTCGCCCATGTGCTGAGCTCACGCTATGTGCCAGACGTGGGCATCTGTGCTACATATAACAATATTTCACCCTGATGACAACTCAAATTCCTATATCTAATGGGAGGAACTGGCTCTGGAGGGTCATTCGTGAGCACACTGCCGAGTGTGGAATCAGAGCTGTGCTCTCTGACCACAGCACCTGCTTGCTTTGTTGCTGTGCTATTGGGCTTCACAGCGCCTCCTGGGTTAAGTGTGGGAGAGAGAGGCAGGGAGTTCCTTTTCTGCCCTTTTTACTGTTTAGGCAGCACTGCTGTTCCTGGAGCACTGCTTTGTATCAGAAGGAAATGATGTATTTTTGATGTATTAGAACACTAACCCATTTCCTCTGGCTTATCATATATAATGCAGGCATCCCAGGTATTGTCAATGAAGCACACATTCTAAGTTTGTACCAAAGAAATATCGGAGACCATTATGTCCCTGAACTCCTGGTGTTGACTAAAGAACCACTGAATCTGCAAAATTGAAATAGCTAGAAGTGAGAGGATAGTCTAGAGAGGGAATTTATTGTCCTCCTCCTTGGTGCTAGGCAACCCCCTCCCTGCCAAGTTCCAGAATAGCGTAATATAGTAACAACTTCCCATACACACTTTATAATCTGCTTGGGGAAGCTTTCTGAAAAAGAACCTGACGCATCTAGATATACCTGAATACCTTTCAAATATTTTTTTAAGGGCTAGAAAAAAGATGGTCACATCTATTACCAACTTTTGAGATTTCAGAGGGCCTAGTATAAGAGAAAACCAGAAAATATTTGGGCATAAAAGAATAAAACAAAATAGATGAGTGAATATTTTTTCCCGGACCAGGCAACATTCATGTCTATTGCCCATAAAGACATTCTTTGGCTAGAAGAACTGTTTATCAACCATGTGCCAGTTCCAGAACAATCATACCTAAAAAAAAAAAATCTACTGCAAAAGAGGAGAAGGATAAACTTAGAGAGTTAAAGTCAAACAAACAAACAGACAAAAACAACTGGAGGCAAACTGGCTGTGAAATAATGAAATGCTTAGAGATCTATAGAAAAGGGCACCAAAAGTGGAAGTATGGTCCATTCATATAATAAATTCTGTATTCCTGTTTTAAAGAAAGATCATATACCTGAAAGCCCAAGGAGGATGTAGCTCCAAAACATCTTATCTGGAAAAGTACACAAGGACTAATGCTGATGGTGCCCGGCTACCAAAAGATATAACATCTGGGGTCTTAAAGGCTTGAAGACAAACAAGCGACCATCTAGCTGAGATGCATCAAAGCCCACATGAAAGAAGTACACCAGCCTGTCTGACCATGAGGTGTAGAAGGGATCAGTTATCAGACATCAAAGAACTGAAAATCATATCAGTGGGTGCCCGCTTTACTGACACAATCACTGAAGACAAACGTGTGCATAAGCAAATGTGGTGAAGAAAGTTAAGCAGATGGCGGGGACGGAGGGAGAGTGCCATTACCAGCTTGAGTGATCTTAGCAAAGAAGAAACAGGAGGTCAGGGAATGCATGCTAACCTTCCATGGGAAGGACTTCAAAAACAACAACGCTTGGGTTCAGCGT